>NW_026701208.1:0-40286 GCF_030435755.1 Ochotona princeps | reverse complement strand
TGTGTGAAGTTAGTGAGCCAAATGGAGTTGTTCTCCCACAAGAACCACTCGGCTGATCCTTCCTCAACTATGCCCTTCACCAACATGCAGTGTTTCCTTGATTGAATTAGCTCTCACACCAATATTTACATCTGGAGCCTTTGCACTGAGGGCTATCTGCAAACGGCTGTGGCGCTGAAGTTGCCTGTGAATGTGGAGTTGGTGGCATGTGAAACCCGCATGTGGAGCATTCGTTTGTGTGGGATGCTCACCAAGCTTCATTTCATTCCTAGATAATGCACTCAAAGGGCACTAAGCATAGAGTGTGAAACCTGAGTTTCCTTGAGAGCTGCTTGGAAGCCTGATGCTGTGTGAAGTTAGTGAGCCAAATGGAGTTGTTGTCCCACAAGAACCACTCGGCTGATCCTTCTTCAATATGCCCTTCACCAACATGCAGTGTTTCCTTGATTGAATTAGCTCTCACACCAATATTTGCGTCTAGAGCCTTTGCATTGAGGCCTATCTGAAAACGGCTGTGGCGCTGAAGTTGCCTGTGAATGTGGAGTTGGTGGCATGTGAACCCGCATGTGGAGCATTCGTTTGTGTGGGATGCTCACCAAGCCTTCATTTCAGTCCTAGGCATACAAAGGGCACTAAGCATAGAGTGTGAAAACTGAGTTTCCTTGAGAGCTGCTTGGAAGCCTGATGGTGTGTGAAGTTAGTGAGCCAAATGGAGTTGTTCTCCCACAAGAACCACTCGGCTGATCCTTCTTCAATATGCCCTTCACCAACATGCAGTGTTTCCTTGATTGAATTAGCTCTCACACCAATATTTGCGTCTAGAGGCCTTTGCATTGAGGGCTATCTGAAAACGGCTGTGGCGCTGAAGTTGCCTGTGAATGTGGAGTTGGTGGCATGTGAAACCCGCATGTGGAGCATTCGTTTTGTGTGGGATGCTCTACCAGGTTCATTCCTAGATAATGCACTCAAAGGGCACTAAGCATAGAGTGTGAAAACTGAGTTTCCTTGAGAGCTGCTTGGAAGCCTGATGGTGTGTGAAGTTAGTGAGCCAAATGGAGTTGTTCTCCCACAAGAACCACTCGGCTGATCCTTCTTCAATATGCCCTTCACCAACATGCAGTGTTTCCTTGATTGAATTAGCTCTCACACCAATATTTGTGTCTAGAGCCTTTGCATTGAGGGCTATCTGAAAACGGCTGTGGCTCTGAAGTTGCCTGTGAATGTGGAGTTGGTGGCATGTGAAACCCGCATGTGGAGCATTCGTTTGTGTGGGATGCTCTACCAGGTTCATTCCTAGATAATGCACTCAAAGAGCACTAAGCATAGAGGTGTTAAAACTGAGTTTCCTTGAGAGCTGCTTGGAAGCCTGATGGTGTGTGAAGTTAGTGAGCCAAATGGAGTTGTTCTCCCACAGGATCCACTTTGCTGATCCTTCTTCAATATGCCCTTCACCAACATGCAGTGTTTCCTTGATTGAATTAGCTCTCACACCAATATTTGCGTCTAGAGCCTTTGCAATGAGGGCTATCTGAAAACGGCTGTGGCGCTGAAGTTGCCTGTGAATGTGGAGTTGGTGGCATGTGAAACCCGCATGTGGAGCATTCGTTTGTGTGGATGCTCTACCAGGTTCATTCCTAGATAATGCACTCAAAGGGCACTAAGCATAGAGTGTGAAAACTGAGTTTCCTTGAGAGCTGCTTGGAAGCCTGATGGTGTGTGAAGTTAGTGAGCCAAATGGAGTTGTTCTCCCACAAGAACCACTTGGCTGATCCTTCTTCAATATGCCCTTCACCAACATGCAGTGTTTCCTTGATTGAATTAGCTCTCACACCAATATTTGCGTCTAGAGCCTTTGCATTGAGGGCTATCTGAAAACGGCTGTGGCGCTGAAGTTGCCTGTGAATGTAGAGTTGGTGGCATGTGAAACCCGCATGTGGAGCATTCGTTTGTGTGCGATGCTCACCAAGCTTCATTTCAGTCCTAGGCACACAAAGGGCACTAAGCATAGAGTGTGAAACCTGAGTTTCCTTGAGAGCTGCTTGGAAGCCTGATGGTGTGTGAAGTTAGTGAGCCAAATGGAGTTGTTGTCCCACAAGAACCACTCGGCTGATCCTTCTTCAATATGCCCTTCACCAACATGCAGTGTTTCCTTGATTGAATTAGCTCTCACACCAATATTTGCGTCTAGAGCCTTTTGCATTGAGGCCTATCTGAAAACGGCTGTGGCGCTGAAGTTGCCTGTGAATGTGGACTTGGTGGCATGTGAAACCCGCATGTGGAGCATTCGTTTGTGTGCGATGCTCTACCAGGTTCATTCCTAGATAATGCACTCAAAGGGCACTAAGCATAGAGTGTGAAACCTGAGTTTCCTTGAGAGCTGCTTGGAAGCCTGATGGTGTGTGAAGTTAGTGAGCCAAATGGAGTTGTTCTCCCACAAGAACCACTCGGCTGATCCTTCTTCAATATGCCCTTCACCAACATGCAGTGTTTCCTTGATTGAATTAGCTCTCACACCAATATTTACAATCTGGAGTCCTTTGCACTGAAGGCTATCTGAAAACGGCTGTGGCGCTGAAGTTGCCTGTGAATGTGGAGTTGGTGGCAGGTGAAACCCGCATGTGGAGCATTCGTTTGTGTGCGATGCTCACCAACCTTCATTTCAGTCCTAGGCACAAAGTGCACTAAGCATAGAGTGTGAAACCTGAGTTTCCTTGAGAGCTGCTTGGAAGCCTGATGGTGTGTGAAGTTAATGAGCCAAATGGAGTTGTTCTCCCACAAGAACCACTCGGCTGATCCTTCTTCAATATGCCCTTCACCAACATGCAGTGTTTCCTTGAATGAATTAGCTCTCACACCAATATTTGCGTCTAGAGCCTTTGCATTGAGGGCTATCTGAAAACGGCTGTGGCGCTGAAGTTTGCCTGTGAAAGTGGAGTTGGTGGCATGTGAAACCCGCATGTGGAGCTTTCGTTTGTGTGGATGCTCTACCAGGTTCATTCCTAGATAATGCACTCAAAGAGCACTAAGCATAGAGTGTGAAAACTGAGTTTCCTTGAGAGCTGCTTGGAAGCCTGATGGTGTGTGAAGTTAGTGAGCCAAATGGAGTTGTTCTCCCACAAGAACCACTCGGCTGATCCTTCTTCAATATGCCCTTCACCAACATGCAGTGTTTCCTTGATTGAATTAGCTCTCACACCAATATTTGCGTCTAGAGCCTTTGCATGGAGAGCTATCTGCAAACGGCTGTGGCGCTGAAGTTGCCTGTGAATGTGGAGTTGGTGGCATGTGAAACCCGCATGTGGAGCATTCGTTTGTGTGGGATGCTCTACCAGGTTCATTCCTAGATAATGCACTCAAAAGGCACTAAGCATAGAGTGTGAAAACTGAGTTTCCTTGAGAGCTGCTTGGAAGCCTGATGGTGTGTGAAGTTAGTGAGCCAAATGGAGTTGTTCTCCCACAAGAACCACTCGGCTGATCCTTCCTCAATATGCCCTTCACCAACATGCAGTGTTTCCTTGATTGAATTAGCTCTCACACCAATATTTACATCTGGAGCCTTTGCACTGAGGGCTATCTGCAAACGGCTGTGGCGCTGAAGTTGCCTGTGAATGTGGAGTTGGTGGCATGTGAAACCCGCATGTGGAGCATTCGTTTGTGTGGGATGCTCACCAACCTTCATTTCAGTCCTAGGCATACAAAGGGCACTAAGCATAGAGTGTGAAAACTGAGTTTCCTTGAGAGCTGCTTGGAAGCCTGATGGTGTGTGAAGTTAGTGAGCCAAATGGAGTTGTTCTCCCACAAGAACCACTCGGCTGATCCTTCTTCAATATGCCCTTCACCAACATGCAGTGTTTCCTTGATTGAATTAGCTCTCACACCAATATTTGCGTCTAGAGCCTTTGCATTGAGGGCTATCTGAAAACGGCTGTGGCGCTGAAGTTGCCTGTGAATGTGGAGTTGGTGGCATGTGAAACCCGCATGTGGAGCATTCGTTTGTGTGGGATGCTCTACCAGGTTCATTCCTAGATAATGCACTCAAAGGGCACTAAGCATAGAGTGTGAAAACTGAGTTTCCTTGAGAGCTGCTTGGAAGCCTGATGGTGTGTGAAGTTAGTGAGCCAAATGGAGTTGTTCTCCCACAAGAACCACTCGGCTGATCCTTCTTCAATATGCCCTTCACCAACATGCAGTGTTTCCTTGATTGAATTACCTCTCACACCAATATTTGTGTCTAGAGCCTTTGCATTGAGGCCTATCTGAAAACGGCTGTGGCTCTGAAGTTGCCTGTGAATGTGGAGTTGGTGGCATGTGAAACCCGCATGTGGAGCATTCGTTTGTGTGGGATGCTCTACCAGGTTCATTCCTAGATAATGCACTCAAAGAGCACTAAGCATAGAGTGTTAAAACTGAGTTTCCTTGAGAGCTGCTTGGAAGCCTGATGGTGTGTGAAGTTAGTGAGCCAAATGGAGTTGTTCTCCCACAGGATCCACTTTGCTGATCCTTCTTCAATATGCCCTTCACCAACATGCAGTGTTTCCTTGATTGAATTAGCTCTCACACCAATATTTGCGTCTAGAGCCTTTGCAATGATTGCTATCTGAAAACGGCTGTGGCGCTGAAGTTGCCTGTGAATGTAGAGTTGGTGGCATGTGAAACCCGCATGTGGAGCATTCGTTTGTGTGCGATGCTCACCAAGCTTCATTTCAGTCCTAGGCACACAAAGGGCACTAAGCATAGAGTGTGAAACCTGAGTTTCCTTGAGAGCTGCTTGGAAGCCTGATGGTGTGTGAAGTTAGTGAGCCAAATGGAGTTGTTGTCCCACAAGAACCACTCGGCTGATCCTTCTTCAATATGCCCTTCACCAACATGCAGTGTTTCCTTGATTGAATTAGCTCTCACACCAATATTTGCGTCTAGAGCCTTTGCATTGAGGCCTATCTGAAAACGGCTGTGGCGCTGAAGTTGCCTGTGAATGTGGACTTGGTGGCATGTGAAACCCGCATGTGGAGCATTCGTTTGTGTGCGATGCTCTACCAGGTTCATTCCTAGATAATGCACTCAAAGGGCACTAAGCATAGAGTGTGAAACCTGAGTTTCCTTGAGAGCTGCTTGGAAGCCTGATGGTGTGTGAAGTTAGTGAGCCAAATGGAGTTGTTCTCCCACAAGAACCACTCGGCTGATCCTTCTTCAATATGCCCTTCACCAACATGCAGTGTTTCCTTGATTGAATTAGCTCTCACACCAATATTTGCGTCTAGAGCCTTTGCATTGAGGGCTATCTGAAAACGGCTGTGGCGCTGAAGTTGCCTGTGAATGTGGAGTTGGTGGCATGTGAAACCCGCATGTGGAGCATTCGTTTGTGTGGGATGCTCTACCAGGTTCATTCCTAGATAATGCACTCAAAGGGCACTAAGCATAGAGTGTGAAAACTGAGTTTCCTTGAGAGCTGCTTGGAAGCCTAATGGTGTGTGAAGTTAGTGAGCCAAATGGAGTTGTTCTCCCACAAGAACCACTCGGCTGATCCTTCTTCAATATGCCCTTCACCAACATGCAGTGTTTCCTTGATTGAATTAGCTCTCACACCAATATTTGCGTCTAGAGCCTTTGCATTGAGGGCTATCTGAAAACGGCTGTGGCGCTGAAGTTGCCTGTGAATGTGGAGTTGGTGGCATGTGAAACCCGCATGTGGAGCATTCGTTTGTGTGGGATGCTCACCAACCTTCATTTCAGTCCTAGGCATACAAAGGGCACTAAGCATAGAGTGTGAAAACTGAGTTTCCTTGAGAGCTGCTTGGAAGCCTGATGGTGTGTGAAGTTAGTGAGCCAAATGGAGTTGTTCTCCCACAAGAACCACTCGGCTGATCCTTCTTCAATATGCCCTTCACCAACATGCAGTGTTTCCTTGATTGAATTAGCTCTCACACAAATATTTGCGTCTAGAGCCTTTGCATTGAGGGCTATCTGAAAACGGCTGTGGCGCTGAAGTTGCCTGTGAATGTGGAGTTGGTGGCATGTGAAACCCGCATGTGGAGCATTCGTTTGTGTGGGATGCTCTACCAGGTTCATTCCTAGATAATGCACTCAAAGGGCACTAAGCATAGAGTGTGAAAACTGAGTTTCCTTGAGAGCTGCTTGGAAGCCTGATGGTGTGTGAAGTTAGTGAGCCAAATGGAGTTGTTCTCCCACAAGAATCACTTGGCTGATTCTTCTTCAATATGCCCTTCACCAACATGCAGTGTTTCCTTGATTGAATTAGCTCTCACACCAATATTTGCGTCTAGAGCCTTTGCATTGAGGGATATCTGAAAACGGCTGTGGCACTGAAGTTGCCTGAGAATGTGGAGTTGGTGGCATGTGAAACCCGCATGTGGAGCATTCGTTTGTGTGCGATGCTCTACCAGGTTCATTCCTAGATAATGCACTCACAGGGCACTAAGCATAGAGTGTGAAAACTGAGTTTCCTTGAGAGCTGCTTGGAAGCCTGATGGTGTGTGAAGTTAGTGAGCCAAATGGAGTTGTTCTCCCACAAGAACCACTCGGCTGATCCTTCTTCAATATGCCCTTCACCAACATGCAGTGTTTCCTTGATTGAATTAGCTCTCACACAAATATTTGCGTCTAGAGCCTTTGCATTGAGGGCTATCTGAAAACGGCTGTGGCGCTGAAGTTGCCTGTGAATGTGGAGTTGGTGGCATGTGAAACCCGCATGTGGAGCATTCGTTTGTGTGGGATGCTCTACCAGGTTCATTCCTAGATAATGCACTCAAAGGGCACTAAGCATAGAGTGTGAAAACTGAGTTTCCTTGAGAGCTGCTTGGAAGCCTGATGGTGTGTGAAGTTAGTGAGCCAAATGGAGTTGTTCTCCCACAAGAATCACTTGGCTGATTCTTCTTCAATATGCCCTTCACCAACATGCAGTGTTTCCTTGATTGAATTAGCTCTCACACCAATATTTGTGTCTAGAGCCTTTGCATTTAGGGCTATCTGAAAACGGCTGTGGCACTGAAGTTGCCTGAGAATGTGGAGTTGGTGGCATGTGAAACCCGCATGTGGAGCATTCGTGTGTGTGCGATGCTCTACCAGGTTCATTCCTAGATAATGCACTCACAGGGCACTAAGCATAGAGTGTGAAAACTGAGTTTCCTTGAGAGCTGCTTGGAAGCCTGATGGTGTGTGAAGTTAGTGAGCCAAATGGAGTTGTTCTCCCACAAGAACCGCTCGGCTGATCCTTCTTCAATATGCCCTTCACCAACATGCAGTGTTTCCTTGATTGAATTAGCTCTCACACCAATATTTGCGTCTAGAGCCTTTGCATTGAGGGCTATCTAAAAACGGCTGTGGCGCTGAAGTTGCCTGTGAATGTGGAGTTGGTGGCATGTGAAACCCGCATGTGGAGCATTCGTTTGTGTGGGATGCTGACCAAGCCTCATTTCAGTCCTAGGCACACAAAGGGCACTAAGCATAGAGTGTGAAAACTGAGTTTCCTTGAGAGCTGCTTGGAAGCCTGATGGTGTGTGAAGTTAGTGAGCCAAATGGAGTTGTTCTCCCACAAGAACCACTCGGCTGATTCTTCTTCAATATGCCCTTCACCAACATGCAGTGTTTCCTTGATTGAATTAGCTCTTATACCAATATTTGCGTCTAGAGCCTTTGCATTGAGGGCTATCTGAAAACGGCTGTGGCGCTGAAGTTGCCTGTGAATGTGGAGTTGGTGGCATGTGAAACCCGCATGTGGAGCATTCGTTTGTGTGGGATGCTCTACCAGGTTCATTCCTAGATAATGCACTCAAAGGGCACTAAGCATAGAGTGTGAAAACTGAGTTTCCTTGAGAGCTGCTTGGAAGCCTGATGGTGTGTGAAGTTAGTGAGCCAAATGGAGTTGTTCTCCCACAAGAACCACTCGGCTGATTCTTCTTCAATATGCCCTTCACCAACATGCAGTGTTTCCTTGATTGAATTAGCTCTCACACCAATATTTGCGTCTAGAGCCTTTGCATTGAGGGCTATCTGAAAACGGCTGTGGCGCTGAAGTTGCCTGTGAATGTGGAGTTGGTGGCATGTGAAACCAGCATGTGGAGCATTCGTTTGTGTGGGATGCTCTACCAGGTTCATTCCTAGATAATGCACTCACAGGGCACTAAGCATAGAGTGTGAAAACTGAGTTTCCTTGAGAGCTGCTTGGAAGCCTGATGGTGTGGGAAGTTACTGAGCCAAATGGAGTTGTTCTCCCACAAGAACCACTCGGCTGATCCTTCTTCAATATGCCCTTCACCAACATGCAGTGTTTCCTTGATTGAATTAGCTCTCACACCAATATTTGTGTCTAGAGCCTTTGCATTGAGGGCTATCTGAAAACGGCTGTGGCGCTGAAGTTGCCTGTGAATGTGGAGTTGGTGGCATGTGAAACCCGCATGTGGAGCATTCGTTTGTGTGTAATGCTCTACCAGGTTCATTCCCAGATAATGCACTCAAAGGGCACTAAGCATAGAGTGTGAAAACTGAGTTTCCTTGAGAGCTGCTTGGAAGCCTGATGGTGTGTGAAGTTAGTGAGCCAAATGGAGTTGTTCTCCCACAAGAACCACTCGGCTGATTCTTCTTCAATATGCCCTTCACCAACATGCAGTGTTTCCTTGATTGAATTAGTTCTCACACCAATTTTTGCGTCTAGAGCCTTTGCATTGAGGGCTATCTGAAAACGGCTCTGGCTCTGAAGTTGCCTGTGAATGTGGAGTTGGTGGCATGTGAAACCCGCATGTGGAGCATTCGTTTGTGTGGGATGCTCTACCAGGTTCATTCCTAGATAATGCACTCAAAGGGCACTAAGCATAGAGTGTGAAAACTGAGTTTCCTTGAGAGCTGCTTGGAAGCCTGATGGTGTGTGAAGTTAGTGAGCCAAATGGAGTTGTTCTCCCACAAGAATCACTCGGCTGATTCTTCTTCAATATGCCTTCACCAACATGCAGTGTTTCCTTGATTGAATTAGCTCTCACACCAATATTTGCGTCTAGAGCCTTTGCATTGAGGGCTATCTGAAAACGGCTGTGGCGCTGAAGTTGCCTGTGAATGTGGAGTTGGTGGCATGTGAAACCCGCATGTGGAGCATTCGTTTGTGTGCGATGCTCTACCAGGTTCATTCCTAGATAATGCACTCAAAGGGCACTAAGCATAGAGTGTGAAAACTGAGTTTCCTTGAGAGCTGCTTGGAAGCCTGATGGTGTGTGAAGTTAGTGAGCCAAATGGAGTTGTTCTCCCACAAGAACCACTCAGCTGATTCTTCTTCAATATGCCCTTCACCAACATGCAGTGTTTCCTTGATTGAATTAGCTCTCATACCAATATTTGTGTCTAGAGCCTTTGCATTGAGGGCTATCTGAAAACGGCTGTGGCGCTGAAGTTGCCTGTGAATGTGGAGTTGGTGGCATGTGAAACCCGCATGTGGAGCATTCGTTTGTGTGGGATGCTGACCAAGCCTCATTTCAGTCCTAGGCACACAAAGGGCACTAAGCATAGAGTGTGAAAACTGAGTTTCCTTGAGAGCTGCTTGGAAGCCTGATGGTGTGTGAAGTTAGTGAGCCAAATGGAGTTGTTCTCCCACAAGAACCACTCGGCTGATTCTTCTTCAATATGCCCTTTACCAACATACAGTGTTTCCTTGATTGAATTAGCTCTCATACCAATATTTGCGTCTAGAGCCTTTGCATTGAGGGCTATCTGAAAACGGCTGTGGCGCTGAAGTTGCCTGTGAATGTGGAGTTGGTGGCATGTGAAACCCGCATGTGGAGCATTCGTTTGTGTGTAATGCTCTACCAGGTTCATTCCCAGATAATGCACTCAAAGGGCACTAAGCATAGAGTGTGAAAACTGAGTTTCCTTGAGAGCTGCTTGGAAGCCTGATGGTGTGTGAAGTTAGTGAGCCAAATGGAGTTGTTCTCCCACAAGAACCACTCGGCTGATTCTTCTTCAATATGCCCTTCACCAACATGCAGTGTTTCCTTGATTGAATTAGTTCTCACACCAATATTTGCGTCTAGAGCCTTTGCATTGAGGACTATCTGAAAACGGCTCTGGCTCTGAAGTTGCCTGTGAATGTGGAGTTGGTGGCATGTGAAACCCGCATGTGGAGCATTCGTTTGTGTGGGATGCTCTACAAGGTTCATTCCTAGATAATGCACTCAAAGGGCACTAAGCATAGAGTGTGAAAACTGAGTTTCCTTGAGAGCTGCTTGGAAGCCTGATGGTGTGTGAAGTTAGTGAGCCAAATGGAGTTGTTCTCCCACAAGAATCACTCGGCTGATTCTTCTTCAATATGCCTTCACCAACATGCAGTGTTTCCTTGATTGAATTAGCTCTCACACCAATATTTGCGTCTAGAGCCTTTGCATTGAGGGCTATCTGAAAACGGCTGTGGCGCTGAAGTTGCCTGAGAATGTGGAGTTGGTGGCATGTGAAACCCGCATGTGGAGCATTCGTTTGTGTGCGATGCTCTACCAGGTTCATTCCTAGATAATGCACTCAAAGGGCACTAAGCATAGAGTGTGAAAACTGAGTTTCCTTGAGAGCTGCTTGGAAGCCTGATGGTGTGTGAAGTTAGTGAGCCAAATGGAGTTGTTCTCCCACAAGAACCACTCGGCTGATCCTTCTTCAATATGCCCTTCACCAACATGCAGTGTTTCCTTGATTGAATTAGCTCTCATACCAATATTTGCGTCTAGAGCCTTTGCATTGAGGGCTATCTGAAAACGGCTGTGGCGCTGAAGTTGCCTGTGAATGTGGAGGTGGTGGCATGTGAAACCCGCATGTGGAGCATTCGTTTGTGTGGGATGCTCTACCAGGTTCATTCCTAGATAATGCACTCACAGGGCACTAAGCATAGAGTGTGAAAACTGAGTTTCCTTGAGAGCTGCTTGGAAGCCTGATGGTGTGTGAAGTTAGTGAGCCAAATGGAGTTGTTGTCCCACAAGAACCACTGGGCTGATCCTTCTTCAATATTCCCTTCACCAACATGCAGTGTTTCCTTGATTGAATTAGCTCTCATACCAATATTTGCGTCTAGAGCCTTTGCATTGAGGGCTATCTGAAAACGGCTGTGGCGCTGAAGTTGCCTGTGAATGTGGAGTTGGTGGCATGTGAAACCCGCATGTGGAGCATTCGTTTGTGTGTAATGCTCTACCAGGTTCATTCCCAGATAATGCACTCAAAGGGCACTAAGCATAGAGTGTGAAAACTGAGTTTCCTTGAGAGCTGCTTGGAAGCCTGATGGTGTGTGAAGTTAGTGAGCCAAATGGAGTTGTTCTCCCACAAGAACCACTCGGCTGATTCTTCTTCAATATGCCCTTCACCAACATGCAGTGTTTCCTTGATTGAATTAGTTCTCACACCAATATTTGCGTCTAGAGCCTTTGCATTGAGGACTATCTGAAAACGGCTCTGGCTCTGAAGTTGCCTGTGAATGTGGAGTTGGTGGCATGTGAAACCCGCATGTGGAGCATTCGTTTGTGTGGGATGCTCTACAAGGTTCATTCCTAGATAATGCACTCAAAGGGCACTAAGCATAGAGTGTGAAAACTGAGTTTCCTTGAGAGCTGCTTGGAAGCCTGATGGTGTGTGAAGTTAGTGAGCCAAATGGAGTTGTTCTCCCACAAGAATCACTCGGCTGATTCTTCTTCAATATGCCTTCACCAACATGCAGTGTTTCCTTGATTGAATTAGCTCTCACACCAATATTTGCGTCTAGAGCCTTTGCATTGAGGGCTATCTGAAAACGGCTGTGGCGCTGAAGTTGCCTGTGAATGTGGAGTTGGTGGCATGTGAAACCCGCATGTGGAGCATTCGTTTGTGTGCGATGCTCTACCAGGTTCATTCCTAGATAATGCACTCAAAGGGCACTAAGCATAGAGTGTGAAAACTGAGTTTCCTTGAGAGCTGCTTGGAAGCCTGATGGTGTGTGAAGTTAGTGAGCCAAATGGAGTTGTTCTCCCACAAGAACCACTCGGCTGATCCTTCTTCAATATGCCCTTCACCAACATGCAGTGTTTCCTTGATTGAATTAGCTCTCATACCAATATTTGCGTCTAGAGCCTTTGCATTGAGGGCTATCTGAAAACGGCTGTGGCGCTGAAGTTGCCTGTGAATGTGGAGGTGGTGGCATGTGAAACCCGCATGTGGAGCATTCGTTTGTGTGGGATGCTCTACCAGGTTCATTCCTAGATAATGCACTCACAGGGCACTAAGCATAGAGTGTGAAAACTGAGTTTCCTTGAGAGCTGCTTGGAAGCCTGATGGTGTGTGAAGTTAGTGAGCCAAATGGAGTTGTTGTCCCACAAGAACCACTGGGCTGATCCTTCTTCAATATGCCCTTCACCAACATGCAGTGTTTCCTTGATTGAATTAGCTCTCACACCAATATTTGCGTCTAGAGCCTTTGCATTGAGGGCTATCTGAAAACGGCTGTGGCGCTGAAGGTGCCTGTGAATGTGGAGTTGGTGGCATGTGAAACCCGCATGTGGAGCATTCGTTTGTGTGGGATGCTCACCAAGCTTCATTTCAGTCCTAGGCACACAAAGGGCACTAAGCATAGAGTGTGAAAACTGAGTTTCCTTGAGAGCTGCTTGGAAGCCTGATGGTGTGTGAAGTTAGTGAGCCAAATGGAGTTGTTCTCCCACAAGAACCACTCGGCTGATCCTTTTTCAATATGCCCTTCACCAACATGCAGTGTTTCCTTGATTGAATTAGCTCTCACACCAATATTTGCGTCTAGAGCCTTTGCATTGAGGGCTAACTGAAAACGGCTGTGGCGCTGAAGTTGCCTGTGAATGTGGAGTTGGTGGCATGTGAAACCCGCATGTGGAGCATTCGTTTGTGTGGGATGCTCTACCAGGTTCATTCCTAGATAATGCACTCACAGGGCACTAAGCATAGAGTGTGAAAACTGAGTTTCCTTGAGAGCTGCTTGGAAGCCTGATGGTGTGTGAAGTTAGTGAGCCAAATGGAGTTGTTCTCCCACAAGAACCACTCGGCTGATCCTTCTTCAATATGCCCTTCACCAACATGCAGTGTTTCCTTGATTGAATTAGCTCTCACACCAATATTTGCGTCTAGAGCCTTTGCATGGAGAGCTATCTGCAAACGGCTGTGGCGCTGAAGTTGCCTGTGAATGTGGAGTTGGTGGCATGTGAAACCCGCATGTGGAGCATTCGTTTGTGTGGGATGCTCTACCAGGTTCATTCCTAGATAATGCACTCAAAGAGCACTAAGCATAGAGTGTGAAAACTGAGTTTCCTTGAGAGCTGCTTGGAAGCCTGATGGTGTGTGAAGTTAGTGAGCCAAATGGAGTTGTTCTCCCACAAGAACCACTCGGCTGATCCTTCTTCAATATGCCCTTCACCAACATGAGGTGTTTCCTTGATTGAATTAGCTCTCACACCAATATTTGCGTCTAGAGCCTTTGCATTGAGGGCTATCTGAAAACGGCTGTGGCGCTGAAGTTGCCTGTGAATGTGGAGTTGGTGGCATGTGAAACCCGCATGTGGAGCATTCGTTTGTGTGGGATGCTCTACCAGGTTCATTCCTAGATAATGCATTCACAGGGCACTAAGCATAGAGTGTGAAAACTGAGTTTCCTTGAGAGCTGCTTGGAAGCCTGATGGTGTGTGAAGTTAGTGAGCCAAATGGAGTTGTTCTCCCACAAGAACCACTCGGCTGATCCTTCTTCAATATGCCCTTCACCAACATGCAGTGTTTCCTTGATTGAATTAGCTCTCACACCAATATTTGCGTCTAGAGCCTTTGCATTGAGGGCTATCTGAAAACGGCTGTGGCGCTGAAGTTGCCTGTCAATGTGGAGTTGGTGGCATGTGAAACCCGCATGTGGAGCATTCGTTTGTGTGGGATGCTCACCAAGCTTCATTTCAGTCCTAGGCACACAAAGGGCACTAAGCATAGAGTGTGAAAAATGAGTTTCCTTGAGAGCTGCTTGGAAGCCTGATGGTGTGTGAAGTTAGTGAGCCAAATGGAGTTGTTCTCCCACAAGAACCACTCGGCTGATTCTTCTTCAATATGCCCTTCACCAACATGCAGTGTTTCCTTGATTGAAATAGCTCTCACACCAATATTTGCGTCTAGAGCCTTTGCATTGAGGACTATCTGAAAACGGCTGTGGCGCTGAAGTTGCCTGTGAATGTGGAGTTGGTGGCATGTGAAACCCGCATGTGGAGCATTCGTTTGTGTGGAATGCTCTACCAGGTTCATTCCTAGATAATGCACTCAAAGGGCACTAAGCATAGAGTGTGAAAAATGAGTTTCCTTGAGAGCTGCTTGGAAGCCTGATGGTGTGTGAAGTTAGTGAGCCAAATGGAGTTGTTCTCCCACAAGAACCACTTGGCTGATTCTTCTTCAATATGCCCTTCACCAACATGCAGTGTTTCCTTGATTGAATTAGCTCTCACGCCAATATTTGCGTCTAGAGCCTTTGCATTGAGGGCTATCTGAAAACGGCTGTGGCGCTGAAGTTGCCTGTGAATGTGGAGTAGGTGGCATGTGAAACCCGCATGTGGAGCATTCGTTTGTGTGGGATGCTCTACCAGGTTCATTCCTAGATAATGCACTCACAGGGCACTAAGCATAGAGTGTGAAAACTGAGTTTCCTTGAGAGCTGCTTGGAAGCCTGATGGTGTGTGAAGTTAGTGAGCCAAATGGAGTTGTTCTCCCACAAGAACCACTCGGCTGATTCTTTTCAATATGCCCTTCACCAACATGCAGTGTTTACTTGATTGAATTAGCTCTCACACCAATATTTGCGTCTAGAGCCTTTGCATTGAGGGCTATCTGAAAACGGCTGTGGCACTGAAGTTGTCTGTGAATGTGGAGTTGGTGGCATGTGAAACCCGCATGTGGAGCATTCGTTTGTGTGGGATGCTCACCAAGCTTCATTTCAGTCCTAGGCACACAAAGGGCACTAAGCATAGAGTGTGAAAACTGAGTTTCCTTGAGAGCTGCTTGGAAGCCTGATGGTGTGTGAAGTTAGTGAGCCAAATGGAGTTGTTCTCCCACAAGAACCACTCGGCTGATCCTTCTTCAATATGCCCTTCACCAACATGCAGTGTTTCCTTGATTGAATTAGCTCTCACACCAATATTTGTGTCTAGAGCCTTTGCATTGAGGGCTATCTGAAAACGGCTGTGGCGCTGAAGTTGCCTGTGAATGTGGAGTGGGTGGCATGTGAAACCCGCATGTGGAGCATTCGTTTGTGTGGGATGCTCACCAACCTTCATTTCGTCCTAGGCACTCAAAGGGCACTAAGCATAGAGTGTGAAAACTGAGTTTCCTTGAGAGCTGCTTGGAAGCCTGATGGTGTGTGAAGTTAGTGAGCCAAATGGAGTTGTTCTCCCACAAGAACCACTCGGCTGATCCTTCTTCAATATGCCCTTCACCAACATGCAGTGTTTCCTTGATTGAATTAGCTCTCACACCAATATTTGCGTCTAGAGCCTTTGCATTGAGGGCTATCTGAAAACGGCTGTGGGGCTGAAGTTGCCTGTGAATGTGGAGTTGGTGGCATGTGAAACCCGCATGTGGAGCATTCGTTTGTGTGGGATGCTCTACCAGGTTCATTCCTAGATAATGCATTCTTAGGGCACTAAGCATAGAGTGTGAAAACTGAGTTTCCTTGAGAGCTGCTTGGAAGCCTGATGGTGTGTGAAGTTAGTGAGCCAAATGGAGTTGTTCTCCCACAAGAACCACTCGGCTGATCCTTCTTCAACATGCCCTTCACCAACATGCAGTGTTTCCTTGATTGAATTAGCTCTCACACCAATATTTGCGTCTAGAGCCTTTGCATTGAGGGCTATCTGGAAACGGCTGTGGCGCTGAAGTTGCCTGTGAATGTGGAGTTGGTGGCATGTGAAACCCGCATGTGGAGCATTCGTTTGTGTGGGATCCTCAGCAAGCTTCATTTCAGTCCTAGGCACAAAAAGGGCACTAAGCATAGAGTGTGAAAACCAAGTTTAATTGAGAGCTGCTTGGAAGCCTGATGGTGTGTGAGGTTAGTGAGCCAAATGGAGTTGTTCTCCCACAAGAACCACTCGGCTGATCCTTCTTCAATATGCCCTTCACCAACATGCAGTGTTTCCTTGATTGAATTAGCTCTCACACCAATATTTGCGTCTAGAGCCTTTGCATTGAGGGCTATCTGAAAACGGCTGTGGCGCTGAAGTTGCCTGTGAATGTGGAGTTGGTGGCATGTGAAACCCGCATGTGGAGCAGTCGTTTGTGTGGGATGCTGACCAAGGCTCATTTAAGTCCTAGGCACACAAAGGGCACTAAGCATAGAGTGTGAAAACTGAGTTTCCTTGAGAGCTGCTTGGAAGCCTGATGGTGTGTGAAGTTAGTGAGCCAAATGGAGTTGTTCTCCCACAAGAACCACTTGGCTGATCCTTCTTCAATATGCCCTTCACCAACATGCAGTGTTTCCTTGATTGAATTAGCTCTCACACCAATATTTGCGTCCAGAGCCTTTGCATTGAGAGCTATCTGAAAACGGCTGTGGCGCTGAAGTTGCCTGAGAATGTGGAGTTGGTGGCATGTGAAACCCGCATGTGGAGCATTCGTTTGTGTGGGATGCTCTACCAGGTTCATTCCTAGATAATGCACTCAAAGGGCACTAAGCATAGAGTGTGAAAACTGAGTTTCCTTGAGAGATGCTTGGAAGCCTGATGGTGTGTGAAGTTAGTGAGCCAAATGGAGTTGTTCTCCCAAAAGATCCACTCGGCTGATCCTTCTTCAATATGCCCTTCACCAACATGCAGTGTTTCCTTGATTGAATAAGCTCTCACACCAATATTTGCGTCTAGAGCCTTTGCATTGAGGGCTATCTGAAAACGGCTGTGGCGCTGAAGTTGCCTGTGAATGTGGAGTTGGTGGCATGTGAAACCCGCATGTGGAGCATTCGTTTGTGTGGGATGCTCTACCAGGTTCATTCCTAGATAATGCACTCAAAGAGCACTAAGCATAGAGTGTGAAAACTGAGTTTCCTTGAGAGCTGCTTGGAAGCCTGATGGTGTGTGAAGTTAGTGAGCCAAATGGAGTTGTTCTCCCACAAGATCCACTCGGCTGATCCTTCTTCAATATGCCCTTCACCAACATGCAGTGTTTCCTTGATTGAATTAGCTCTCACACCAATATTTGCGTCTAGAGCCTTTGCATTGTGGGCTATCTGAAAACGGCTGTGGCGCTGAAGTTGCCTGTGAATGTGGAGTTGGTGGCATGTGAAACCCGCATGTGGAGCATTCGTTTGTGTGGGATGCTCTACCAGGTTCATTCCTAGATAATGCACTCAAAGGGCACTAAGCATAGAGTGTGAAAACTGAGTTTCCTTGAGAGCTGCTTGGAAGCCTGATGGTGTGTGAAGTTAGCGAGCCAAATGGAGTTGTTCTCCCACAAGAACCACTCGGCTGATCCTTCTTCAATATGCCCTTCACCAACATGCAGTGCTCCCTTGATTGAATTAGCTCTCACACCAATATTTGCGTCTAGAGCCTTTGCATTGAGGGCTATCTGAAAACGGCTGTGGCGCTGAAGTTGCCTGTGAATGTGGAGTTGGTGGCATGTTAAACCCGCATGTGGAGCATTCGTTTGTGTGGGATGCTCTACCAGGTTCATTCCTAGATAATGCACTCCAAGGGCACTAAGCATAGAGTGTGAAAACTGAGTTTCCTTGAGAGCTGCTTGGAAGCCTGATGGTGTGTGAAGTTAGTGAGCCAAATGGAGTTGTTCTCCCACAAGAACCACTCGGCTGATTCTTCTTCAATATGCCCTTCACCAACATGCAGTGTTTCCTTGATTGAATTAGCTCTCACACCAATATTTGCGTCTAGAGCCTTTGCATTGAGGGCTATCTGAAAACGGCTGTGGCACTAAAGTTGCTTGTGAATGTGGAGTTGGTGGCATGTGAAACCCGCATGTGGAGCATTCGTTTGTGTGGGATGCTCTACCAGGTTCATTCCTAGATAATGCACTCAAAGGGCACTAAGCATAGAGTGTGAAAACTGAGTTTCCTTGAGAGCTGCTTGGAAGCCTGATGGTGTGTGAAGTTAGTGAGCCAAATGGAGTTGTTCTCCCACAAGAACCACTCGGCTGATCCTTCTTCAATATGCCCTTCACCAACATGCAGTGTTTCCTTGATTGAATTAGCTCTCACACCAATATTTGCGTCTAGAGCCTTTGCATTGAGAGCTATCTGAAAACGGCTGTGGCGCTGAAGTTGCCTGTGAATGTGGAGTTGGTGGCATGTGAAACCCGCATGTGGAGCATTCGTTTGTGTGGGATGCTCACCAAGCTTCATTTCTGTCCTAGGCACACAAAGGGCACTAAGCATAGAGTTTGAAAACTGAGTTTCCTTGAGAGCTGCCTGGAAGCCTGATGGTGTGTGAAGTTAGTGAGCCAAATGGAGTTGTTCTCCCACAAGAACCACTCGGCTGATCCTTCTTCAATATGCCCTTCACCAACATGCAGTGTTTCCTTGATTGAATTAGCTCTCACACCAATATTTGCGTCTAGAGCCTTTGCATTGAGGGCTATCTGAAAAGGGCTTTGGCGCTGAAGTTGCCTGTGAATGTGGAGTTGGTGGCATGTGAAACCCGCATGTGGAGCATTCGTTTGTGTGGGATGCTCTACCAGGTTCATTCCTAGATAATGCACTCAAAGGGCACTTAACATAGAGTGTGAAAACTGAGTTTCCTTGAGAGCTGCTTGGACGCCTGATGGTGTGTGAAGTTAGTGAGCCAAATGGAGTTGTTCTCCCACAAGAACCACTCGGCTGATCCTTCTTCAATATGCCCTCCACCAACATGCAGTGTTTCCTTGATTGAATTAGCTCTCACACCAATATTTGCGTCTAGAGCCTTTGCATTGAGGGCTATCTGAAAACGGCTGTGGCGCTGAAGTTGCCTGTGAATGTGGAGTTGGTGGCATGTGAAACCCGCATGTGGAGCATTCGTTTGTGTGGGATGCTCTACCAGGTTCATTCCTAGATAATGCACTCAAAGGGCACTAAGCATAGAGTGTAAAAATTGAGTTTCCTTGAGAGCTGCTTGGAAACCTGATGGTGTGTGAAGTTAGTGAGCCAAATGGAGTTGTTCTCCCACAAGAACCACTCGGCTGATCCTTCTTCAATATGCCCTTCACCAACATGCAGTGTTTCCTTGATTGAATTAGCTCTCACACCAATATTTGCATCTAGAGCCTTTGCATTGAGGGCTATCTGAAAACGGCTGTGGCGCTGAAGTTGCCTGTGAATGTGGAGTTGGTGGCATGTGAAACCCGCATGTGGAGCATTCGTTTGTGTGGGATGCTCTACCAGGTTCATTCCTAGATAATGCACTCAAAGGGCACTAAGCATAGAGTGTGAAAACTGAGTTTCCTTGAGAGCTGCTTGGAAGCCTGATGGTGTGTGAAGTTAGTGAGCCAAATGGAGTTGTTCTCCCACAAGAACCACTCGGCTGATCCTTCTTCAATATGCCCTTCACCAACATGCAGTGTTTCCTTGATTGAATTAGCTCTCACACCAATATTTGCGTCTAGAGCCTTTGCATTGAGGGCTATCTGAAAACGGCTGTGGCGCTGAAGTTGCCTGTGAATGTGGACTTGGTGGCATGTGAAACCCGCATGTGGAGCATTCGTTTGTGTGGGATGCTGACCAAGGCTCATTTAAGTCCTAGGCACACAAAGGGCACTAGGCATAGAGTGTGAAAACTGAGTTTCCTTGAGAGCTGCTTGGAAGCCTGATGGTGTGTGAAGTTAGTGAGCCAAATGGAGTTGTTCTCCCACAAGAACCACTCGGCTGATCCTTCTTCAATATGCCCTTCACCAACATGCAGTGTTTCCTTGATTGAATTAGCTCTCACACCAATATTTGCGTCTAGAGCCTTTGCATTGAGGGCTATCTGCAAACGGCTGTGGCGCTGAAGTTGCCTGTGAATGTGGACTTGGTGGCATGTGAAACCCGCATGTGGAGCATTCGTTTGTGTGGGATGCTGACCAAGGCTCATTTAAGTCCTAGGCACACAAAGGGCACTAGGCATAGAGTGTGAAAACTGAGTTTCCTTGAGAGCTGCTTGGAAGCCTGATGGTGTGTGAAGTTAGTGAGCCAAATGGAGTTGTTCTCCCACAAGAACCACTCGGCTGATCCTTCTTCAATATGCCCTTCACCAACATGCAGTGTTTCCTTGATTGAATTAGCTCTCACACCAATATTTGCGTCTAGAGCCTTTGCATTGAGGGCTATCTGAAAACGGCTGTGGCGCTGAAGTTGCCTGAGAATGTGGAGTTGGTGGCATGTGAAACCCGCATGTGGAGCATTCGTTTGTGTGGGATGCTCTACCAGGTTCATTCCTAGATAATGCACTCAAAGGGCACTAAGCATAGAGTGTGAAAACTGAGATTCCTTGAGAGATGCTTGGAAGCCTGATGGTGTGTGAAGTTAGTGAGCCAAATGGAGTTGTTCTCCCACAAGATCCACTCGGCTGATCCTTCTTCAATATGCCCTTCACCAACATGCAGTGTTTCCTTGATTGAATTAGCTCTCACACCAATATTTGCGTCTAGAGCCTTTGCATTGAGGGCTATCTGAAAACGGCTGTGGCGCTGAAGTTGCCTGTGAATGTGGAGTTGGTGGCATGTGAAACCCGCATGTGGAGCATTCGTTTGTGTGGGATGCTCTACCAGGTTCATTCCTAGATAATGCACTCAAAGAGCACTAAGCATAGAGTGTGAAAACTGAGTTTCCTTGAGAGCTGCTTGGAAGCCTGATGGTGTGTGAAGTTAGTGAGCCAAATGGAGTTGTTCTCCCACAAGATCCACTCGGCTGATCCTTCTTCAATATGCCCTTCACCAACATGCAGTGTTTCCTTGATTGAATTAGCTCTCACACCAATATTTGCGTCTAGAGCCTTTGCATTGAGGGCTATCTGAAAACGGCTGTGGCGCTGAAGTTGCCTGTGAATGTGGAGTTGGTGGCATGTGAAACCCGCATGTGGAGCATTCGTTTGTGTGGGATGCTCTACCAGGTTCATTCCTAGATAATGCACTCAAAGGCACTAAGCATAGAGTGTGAAAACTGAGATTCCTTGAGAGCTGCTTGGAAGCCTGATGGTGTGTGAAGTTAGTGAGCCAAATGGAGTTGTTCTCCCACAAGATCCTTTCGGCTGATCCTTCTTCAATATGCCCTTCACCAACATGCAGTGTTCCCTTGATTGAATTAGCTCTCACACCAATATTTGCGTCTAGAGCCTTTGCATTGAGGGCTATCTGAAAACGGCTGTGGCGCTGAAGTTGCCTGAGAATGTGGAGTTGGTGGCATGTGAAACCCGCATGTGGAGCATTCGTTTGTGTGGGATGCTCACCAGGCTTCATTTCAGTCCTAGGCACTCAAAGGGCACTA
Organism: Ochotona princeps; assembly: GCF_030435755.1. Lineage (NCBI taxonomy): Eukaryota > Metazoa > Chordata > Mammalia > Lagomorpha > Ochotonidae > Ochotona > Ochotona princeps. Next base: position 18,853 of record NW_026701208.1, on the reverse strand, counting down.
AGCACAGAGTGTGAAAACTGAGTTTCCTTGAGAGCTGCTTGGAAGCCTGATGGTGTGTGAAGTTAGTGAGCCAAATGGAGTTGTTCTCCCACAAGAACCACTCGGCTGATCCTTCTTCAATATGCCCTTCACCAACATGCAGTGTTTCCTTGATTGAATTAGCTCTCACACCAATATTTGCGTCTAGAGCCTTTGCATTGAGGGCTATCTGAAAAGGGCTTTGGCGCTGAAGTTGCCTGTGAATGTGGAGTTGGTGGCATGTGAAACCCGCATGTGGAGCATTCGTTTGTGTGGGATGCTCTACCAGGTTCATTCCTAGATAATGCACTCAAAGGGCACTAAGCATAGAGTGTGAAAACTGAGTTTCCTTGAGAGCTGCTTGGACGCCTGATGGTGTGTGAAGTTAGTGAGCCAAATGGAGTTGTTCTCCCACAAGAACCACTCGGCTGATCCTTCTTCAATATGCCCTCCACCAACATGCAGTGTTTCCTTGATTGAATTAGCTCTCACACCAATATTTGCGTCTAGAGCCTTTGCATTGAGGGCTATCTGAAAACGGCTGTGGCGCTGAAGTTGCCTGTGAATGTGGAGTTGGTGGCATGTGAAACCCGCATGTGGAGCATTCGTTTGTGTGGGATGCTCTACCAGGTTCATTCCTAGATAATGCACTCAAAGGGCACTAAGCATAGAGTGTGAAAACTGAGTTTCCTTGAGAGCTGCTTGGAAGCCTGATGGTGTGTGAAGTTAGTGAGCCAAATGGAGTTGTTCTCCCACAAGATCCACTCGGCTGATCCTTCTTCAATATGCCCTTCACCAACATGCAATGTTTCCTTGATTGAATTAGCTCTCACACCAATATTTGCATCTAGAGCCTTTGCATTGAGGGCTATCTGAAAACGGCTGTGGCGCTGAAGTTGCCTGTGAATGTGGAGTTGGTGGCATGTGAAACCCGCATGTGGAGCATTCGTTTGTGTGGGATGCTCTACCAGGTTCATTCCTAGATAATGCACTCAAAGGGCACTAAGCATAGAGTGTGAAAACTGAGTTTCCTTGAGAGCTGCTTGGAAGCCTGATGGTGTGTGAAGTTAGTGAGCCAAATGGAGTTGTTCTCCCACAAGAACCACTCGGCTGATCCTTCTTCAATATGCCCTTCACCAACATGCAGTGTTTCCTTGATTGAATTAGCTCTCACACCAATATTTGCGTCTAGAGCCTTTGCATTGAGGGCTATCTGAAAACGGCTGTGGCGCTGTAGTTGCTTGTGAATGTGGAGTTGGTGGCATGTGAAACCCGCATGTGGAGCATTCGTTTGTGTGGGATGCTCTACCAGGTTCATTCCTAGATAATGCACTCAAAGGGCACTAAGCATAGAGTGTGAAAACTGAGTATCCTTGAGAGCTGCTTGGAAGCCTGATGGTGTGTGAAGTTAGTGAGCCAAATGGAGTTGTTCTCCCACAAGAACCACTCGGCTGATCCTTCTTCAATATGCCCTTCACCAACATGCAGTGTTTCCTTGATTGAATTAGCTCTCACACCAATATTTGCGTCTAGAGCCTTTGCATTGAGGGCTATCTGAAAACGACTGTGGAGCTGAAATTGCCTGAGAATGTGGAGTTGGTGGCATGTGAAACCCGCATGTGGAGCATTCGTTTGTGTGGATGCTCTACCAGGTTCATTCCTAGATAATGCACTCAAAGGGCACTAAGCATAGAGTGTGAAAACTGAGTTTCCTTGAGAGCTGCTTTTAAGCCTGATGGTGTGTGAAGTTAGTGAGCCAAATGGAGTTGTTCTCCCACAAGATCCACTCGGCTGATCCTTCTTCAATATGCCCTTCACCAACATGCAATGTTTCCTTGATTGAATTAGCTCTCACACCAATATTTGCATCTAGAGCCTTTGCATTGAGGGCTATCTGAAAACGGCTGTGGCGCTGAAGTTGCCTGTGAATGTGGAGTTGGTGGCATGTGAAACCCGCATGTGGAGCATTCGTTTGTGTGGGATGCTCTACCAGGTTCATTCCTAGATAATGCACTCAAAGGGCACTAAGCATAGAGTGTGAAAACTGAGTTTCCTTGAGAGCTGCTTGGAAGCCTGATGGTGTGTGAAGTTAGTGAGCCAAATGGAGTTGTTCTCCCACAAGAACCACTCGGCTGATATTTCTTCAATATGCCCTTCACCAACATGCAGTGTTTCCTTGATTGAATTAGCTCTCACACCAATATTTGCGTCTAGAGCCTTTGCATTGAGGGCTATCTGAAAACGGCTGTGGCGCTGAAGTTGCCTGTGAATGTGGAGATGGTGGCACGTGAAACCCGCATGTGGAGCATTCGTTTGTGTGGGATGCTCTACCAGGTTCATTCCCAGATAATGCACTCGAACGACACTAAGCATAGAGTGTGAAAACTGAGTTTCCTTGAGAGCTGCTTGGAAGCCTGATGGTGTGTGAAGTTAGTGAGCCAAATGGAGTTGTTCTCCCACAAGAACCACTCGGCTGATCCTTCTTCAATATGCCCTTCACTAACATGCAGTGTTTCCTTGATTGAATTAGCTCTCACACCAATATTTGCGTCTAGAGCCTTTGCATTGAGGGCTATCTGAAAACGGCTGTGGCGCTGAAGTTGCCTGTGAACGTGGAGTTGGTGGCATGTGAAACCCGCATGTGGAGCATTCGTTTGTGTGGGATGCTCTACCAGGTTCATTCCTAGATAATGCACTCAAAGGGCACTAAGCATAGAGTGTGAAAACTGAGTTTCCTTGAGAGCTGCTTGGAAGCCTGATGGTGTGTGAAGTTAGTGAGCCAAATGGAGTTGTTCTCCCACAAGAACCACTCGGCTGATCCTTCTTCAATATGCCCTTCACCAACATGCAGTGTTTCCTTGATTGAATTAGCTCTCACACCAATATTTGCGTCTAGAGCCTTTGCATTGAGGGCTATCTGAAAACGGCTGTGGCGCTGAAGTTGCCTGTGAATGTGGAGTTGGTGGCATGTGAAACCCGCATGTGGAGCATTCGTTTGTGTGGGATGCTCTACCAGGTTCATTCCTAGATAATGCACTCAAAGGGCACTAAGCATAGAGTGTGAAAACTGAGTTTCCTTGAGAGCTGCTTGGAAGCCTGATGGTGTGTGAAGTTTGTGAGCCAAATGGAGTTGTTCTCCCACAAGATCCACTTTGCTGATCTTTCTTCAATATGCCCTTCACCAACATGCAGTGTTTCCTTGATTGAATTAGCTCTCACACCAATATTTGCGTCTAGAGCCTTTGCATTGAGGGCTATCTGAAAACGGCTGTGGAAGTGAAGTTGCCTGTGAATGTGGAGTTGGTGGCATGTGAAACCCGCATGTGGAGCATTCGTTTGTGTGGGATGCTCTACCAGGTTCATTCCTAGATAATGCACTCAAAGGGCACTAAGCATAGAGTGTGAAAACTGAGTTTCCTTGAGAGCTGCTTGGAAGCCTGATGGTGTGTGAAGTTAGTGAGCCAAATGGAGTTGTTCTCCCACAAGAACCACTCGGCTGATCCTTCTTCAATATGCCCTTCACCAACATGCAGTGTTTCCTTGATTGAATTAGCTCTCATACCAATATTTGCGTCTAGAGCCTTTGCATTGAGGGCTATCTGAAAACGGCTGTGGCGCTGAAGTTGCCTGTGAATGTGGAGGTGGTGGCATGTGAAACCCGCATGTGGAGCATTCGTTTGTGTGGGATGTTCTACCAGGTTCATTCCTAGATAATGCACTCAAAGGGCACTAAGCATAGAGTGTGAAAACTGAGTTTCCTTGAGAGCTGCTTGGAAGCCTGATGGTGTGTGAAGTTAGTGAGCCAAATGGAGTTGTTCTCCACAAGAACCACTCGGCTGATCCTTCTTCAATATGCCCTTCACCAACATGCAGTGTTTCCTTGATTGAATTAGCTCTCACACCAATATTTGCGTCTAGAGCCTTTGCATTGAGGGCTATCTGAAAACGGCTTTGGCACTGAAGTTGCCTGTGAATGTGGAGTTGGTGGCATGTGAAACCCGCATGTGGAGCATTCGTTTGTGTGGGATGCTCACCAAGCTTCGTTTCAGTCCTAGGCACTCAAAGGGCACTAAGCATAGAGTGTGAAAACTGAGTTTCCTTGAGAGCTGCTTGGAAGCCTGATGGTGTGTGAAGTTAGTGAGCCAAATGGAGTTGTTCTCCCACAAGAACCACTCGGCTGATCCTTCTTCAATATGCCCTTCACCAACATGCAGTGTTTCCTTGATTGAATTAGCTCTCACACCAATAATTGCGTCTAGAGCCTTTGCATTGAGGGCTATCTGAAAACGGCTGTGGCGCTGAAGTTGCCTGTGAATGTGGAGTTGGTGGCATGTGAATCCCGCATGTGGAGCATTCGTTTGTGTGGGATGCTCTACCAGGTTCATTCCTAGATAATGCACTCAAAGGGCACTAAGCATAGAGTGTGAAAACTGAGTTTCCTTGAGAGCTGCTTGGAAGCCTGATGGTGTGTGAAGTTAGTGAGCCAAATGGAGTTGTTCTCCCACAAGAACCACTCGGCTGATCCTTCTTCAATATGCCCTTCACCAACATGCAGTGTATCCTTGATTGAATTAGCTCTCACACCAATATTTGCGTCTAGAGCCTTTGCATTGAGGGCTATCTGAAAACGGCTGTGGCGCTGAAGTTGCCTGTGAATGTGGAGTTGGTGGCATGTGAAACCCGCATGTGGAGCATTCGTTTGTGTGGGATGCTCTACCAGGTTCATTCCTAGATAATGCACTCAAAGGGCACTAAGCATAGAGTGTGAAAACTGAGTTTCCTTGAGAGCTGCTTGGAAGCCTGATGGTGTGTGAAGTTAGTGAGCCAAATGGAGTTGTTCTCCCACAAGAACCACTCGGCTGATCCTTCTTCAATATGCCCTTCACCAACATGCAGTGTTTCCTTGATTGAATTAGCTCTCATACCAATATTTGCGTCTAGAGCCTTTGCATTGAGGGCTATCTGAAAACGGCTGTGGCGCTGAAGTTGCCTGTGAATGTGGAGGTGGTGGCATGTGAAACCCGCATGTGGAGCATTCGTTTGTGTGGGATGCTCTACCAGGTTCATTCCTAGATAATGCACTCAAAGGGCACTAAGCATAGAGTGTGAAAACTGAGTTTCCTTGAGAGCTGCTTGGAAGCCTGATGGTGTGTGAAGTTAGTGAGCCAAATGGAGTTGTTCTCCCACAAGAACCACTCGGCTGATCCTTCTTCAATATGCCCTTCACCAACATGCAGTGTTTCCTTGATTGAATTAGCTCTCATACCAATATTTGCGTCTAGAGCCTTTGCATTGAGGGCTATCTGAAAACGGCTGTGGCGCTGAAGTTGCCTGTGAATGTGGAGGTGGTGGCATGTGAAACCCGCATGTGGAGCATTCGTTTGTGTGGGATGTTCTACCAGGTTCATTCCTAGATAATGCACTCAAAGGGCACTAAGCATAGAGTGTGAAAACTGAGTTTCCTTGAGAGCTGCTTGGAAGCCTGATGGTGTGTGAAGTTAGTGAGCCAAATGGAGTTGTTCTCCCACAAGAACCACTCGGCTGATCCTTCTTCAATATGCCCTTCACCAACATGCAGTGTTTCCTTGATTGAATTAGCTCTCACACCAATATTTGCGTCTAGAGCCTTTGCATTGAGGGCTATCTGAAAACGGCTTTGGCACTGAAGTTGCCTGTGAATGTGGAGTTGGTGGCATGTGAAACCCGCATGTGGAGCATTCGTTTGTGTGGGATGCTCACCAAGCTTCGTTTCAGTCCTAGGCACTCAAAGGGCACTAAGCATAGAGTGTGAAAACTGAGTTTCCTTGAGAGCTGCTTGGAAGCCTGATGGTGTGTGAAGTTAGTGAGCCAAATGGAGTTGTTCTCCCACAAGAACCACTCGGCTGATCCTTCTTCAATATGCCCTTCACCAACATGCAGTGTTTCCTTGATTGAATTAGCTCTCACACCAATATTTGCGTCTAGAGCCTTTGCATTGAGGGCTATCTGAAAACGGCTGTGGCGCTGAAGTTGCCTGTGAATGTGGAGTTGGTGGCATGTGAATCCCGCATGTGGAGCATTCGTTTGTGTGGGATGCTCTACCAGGTTCATTCCTAGATAATGCACTCAAAGGGCACTAAGCATAGAGTGTGAAAACTGAGTTTCCTTGAGAGCTGCTTGGAAGCCTGATGGTGTGTGAAGTTAGTGAGCCAAATGGAGTTCTTCCCCCACAAGATCCACTCGGCTGATCCTTCTTCAATATGCCCTTCACCAACATGCAGTGTTCCCTTGATTGAATTAGCTCTCACACCAATATTTGCGTCTAGAGCCTTTGCATTGAGGCCTATCTGAAAACGGCTGTGGCGCTGAAGTTGCCTGTGAATGTGGAGTTGGTGGCATGTGATACCGGCATGTGGAGCATTCGTTTGTGTGGGATGCTCTACCAGGTTCATTCCTAGATAATGCACTCAAAGGGCACTAAGCATAGAGTGTGAAAACCGAGTTTCCTTGAGAGCTGCTTGGAAGCCTGATGGGTGTGTGAAGTTAGTGAGCCAAATGGAGTTGTTCTCCCACAAGAACCGCTCGGCTGATCCTTCTTCAATATGCCCTTCACCAACATGCAGTGTTTCCTTGATTGAATTAGCTCTCATACCAATATTTGCGTCTAGAGCCTTTGCATTGAGGGCTATCTGAAAACGGCTGTGGCGCTGAAGTTGCCTGCGAATGTGGAGTTGGTGGCATGTGAAACCCGCATGTGGAGCATTCGTTTGCGTGGAATGCTCTACCAGGTTCATTCCTAGATAATGCACTCAAAGTGCACTAAGCATAGAGTGTGAAAACTGAGTTTCCTTTAGAGCTGCTTGGAAGCCTGATGGTGTGTGAAGTTAGTGAACCAAATGGAGTTGTTCTCCCACAAGATCCACTCGGCTGATCCTTCTTCAATATGCCCTTCACCAACATGCAGTGTTCCCTTGATTGAATTAGCTCTCACACCAATATTTGCGTCTAGAGCCTTTGCATTGAGGGCTATCTGAAAACGGCTGTGGCGCTGAAGTTGCCTGAGAATGTGGAGTTAGTGGCATGTGAAACCCGCATGTGGAGCATTCGTTTGTGTGGGATGCTCTACCAGGTTCATTCCTAGAAAATGCACTCAAATGGCACTAAGCATAGAGTGTGAAAACTGAGTTTCCTTGAGAGCTGCTTGGAAGCCTGATGGTGTGTGAAGTTAGTGAGCCAAATGGAGTTGTTCTCCCACAAGAACCACTCGGCTGATCCTTCTTCAATATGCCCTTCACCAACATGCAGTGTTTCCTTGATTGAATTAGCTCTCACACCAATATTTGCGTCTAGAGCCTTTGCATTGAGGGCTATCTGAAAACGGCTGTGGCGCTGAAGTTGCCTGTGAATGTGGAGTTGGTGGCATGTGAATCCCGCATGTGGAGCATTCGTTTGTGTGGGATGCTCTACCAGGTTCATTCCTAGATAATGCACTCAAAGGGCACTAAGCATAGAGTGTGAAAACTGAGTTTCCTTGAGAGCTGCTTGGAAGCCTGATGGTGTGTGAAGTTAGTGAGCCAAATGGAGTTCTTCCCCCACAAGATCCACTCGGCTGATCCTTCTTCAATATGCCCTTCACCAACATGCAGTGTTCCCTTGATTGAATTAGCTCTCACACCAATATTTGCGTCTAGAGCCTTTGCATTGAGGGCTATCTGAAAACGGCTGTGGCGCTGAAGTTGCCTGTGAATGTGGAGTTGGTGGCATGTGATACCGGCATGTGGAGCATTCGTTTGTGTGGGATGCTCTACCAGGTTCATTCCTAGATAATGCACTCAAAGGGCACTAAGCATAGAGTGTGAAAACCGAGTTTCCTTGAGAGCTGCTTGGAAGCCTGATGGTGTGTGAAGTTAGTGAGCCAAATGGAGTTGTTCTCCCACAAGAACCGCTCGGCTGATCCTTCTTCAATATGCCCTTCACCAACATGCAGTGTTTCCTTGATTGAATTAGCTCTCATACCAATATTTGCGTCTAGAGCCTTTGCATTGAGGGCTATCTGAAAACGGCTGTGGCGCTGAAGTTGCCTGCGAATGTGGAGTTAGTGGCATGTGAAACCCGCATGTGGAGCATTCGTTTGTGTGGGATGCTCTACCAGGTTCATTCCTAGAAAATGCACTCAAATGGCACTAAGCATAGAGTGTGATAACTGAGTTTCCTTGAGAGCTGCTTGGAAGCCTGATGGTGTGTGAAGTTAGTGAGCCAAATGGAGTTGTTCTCCCACAAGAACCACTCGGCTGATCCTTCTTCAATATGCCCTTCACCAACATGCAGTGTTTCCTTGATTGAATTAGCTCTCACACCAATATTTGCGTCTAGAGCCTTTGCATTGAGGGCTATCTGAAAACGGCTGTGGCGCTGAAGTTGCCTGAGAATGTGGAGTTGGTGGCATGTGAAACCCGCATGTGGAGCATTCGTTTGTGTGGGATGCTCTACCACGTTAATTCCTAGAGAATGCACTCAAAGGGCACTAAGCATAGAGTGTGAAAACTGAGTTTCCTTGAGAGCTGCTTGGAAGCCTGATTGTGTGTGAATTTAGTGAGCCAAATGGAGTTGTTCTCCCACAAGAACCACTCGGCTGATCCTTCTTCAATATGCCCTTCACCAACATGCTGTGTTTCCTTGATTGAATTAGCTCTCACACCAATATTTGTGTCTAGAGCCTTTGCATTGACGGCTATCTGAAAACGGCTGTGGCGCTGAAGTTGCCTGTGAATGTGGAGTTGGTGGCATGTGAAACACGCATGTGGAGCATTCGTTTGTGTGGGATGCTCACCAAGCTTCATTTCAGTCCTAGGCACTCAAAGGGCACTAAGCATAGAGTGTGAAAACTGAGTTTCCTTGAGAGCTGCTTGGAAGCCTGATGGTGTGTAAAGTTAGTGAGCCAAATGGAGTTGTTCTCCGGAAAGAACCACTCGGCTGATCCTTCTTCAATATGCCCTTCACCAACATGCTGTGTTTCCTTTATTGCATTAGGTCTCACACCAATATTTGTGTCTAGAGCCTTTGCATTGAGGGCTATCTGAAAACGGCTGTGGTGCTGAAGTTGCCTGAGAATGTGGAGTTGGTGTCATGTGAAACCCACATGTGGAGCATTCGTTTGTGTGGGATGCTCTACCACGTTAATTCCTAGAGAATGCACTCAAAGGGCACTAAGCATAGAGTGTGAAAACTGAGTTTCCTTGAGAGCTGCTTGGAAGCCTGATGGTGTGTGAAGTTAGTGAGCCAAATGGAGTTGTTCTCCCACAAGAACCACTCGGCTGATCCTTCTTCAATATGCCCTTCACCAACATGCAGTGTTTCCTTGATTGAATTAGCTCTCACACCAATATTTGTGTCTAGAGCCTTTGCATTGAGGGCTATCTGAAAACGGCTGTGGCGCTGAAGTTGCCTGAGAATGTGGAGTTGGTGCCATGTGAAACCCGCATGTGGAGCATTCGTTTGTGTGGGATGCTCACCAAGCTTCATTTCGGTCCTATGCACTCAAAGGGCACTAAGCATAGAGTGTGAAAACTGAGTTTCCTTGAGAGCTGCTTGGAAGCCTGATGGTGTGTGAAGTTAGTGAGCCAAATGGAGTTGTTCTCCCACAAGAACCACTCGGCTGATCCTTCTTCAATATGCCCTTCACCAACATGAAATGTTTCCTTGATTGAATTAGCTCTCACAAATATGTTTGCGTCTAGAGCCTTTGCATTGAGGGCTATCCGAAAATGGCTGTGGCGCTGAAGTTGCCTGAGAATGTGGAGTTGGTGTCATGTGAAACCCGCATGTGGAGCATTCGTTTGTGTGGGATGCTCTACCAGGTTCATTGCTAGATAATGCACTCAAAGGGCACTAAGCATAGAGTGTGAAAACTTAGTTTCCTTGAGAGCTGCTTGGAAGCCTGATCTTGAGTGAAGTTAGCGAGCCAAATGGAGTTGTCTCCCACAAGAACCACTCGGCTGATTCTTCTTCAATATGCCCTTCACAAACATGCAGTGTTTCCTTGATTGAATTAGCTCTCACACCAATATTTGCGTCTAGAGCCTTTGCATTGAGGGTTATCTGAAAACGGCTGTGGCGCTGAAGTTGCCTGTGAATGTGGAGTTGGTGGCATGTGAAACCCGCATGTGGAGCATTCGTTTGTGTGGGATGCTCACCAAGCTTCATTTCAGTCCTAGGCACTCAAAGGGCACTAAGCATAGAGTGTGAAAACTGAGTTTCCTTGAGAGCTGCTTGGAAGCCTGATGGTGTGTGAAGTTAGTGAGCCAAATGGAGTTGTTCTCCCACAAGAACCACTCGGCTGATCCTTCTTCAATATGCCCTTCACCAACATGCAGTGTTTCCTTGATTGAATTAGCTCTCACACCAATATTTGTGTCTAGAGCCATTGCATTGACGGCTATCTGAAAACGGCTGTGGCGCTGAAGTTGCCTGTGAATGTGGAGTTGGTGGCATGTGAAACACGCATGTGGAGCATTCGTTTGTGTGGGATGCTCACCAAGCTTCATTTCAGTCCTAGGCACTCAAAGGGCACTAAGCATAGAGTGTGAAAACTGAGTTTCCTTGAGAGCTGCTTGGAAGCCTGATGGTGTGTAAAGTTAGTGAGCCAAATGGAGTTGTTCTCCCACAAGAACCACTCGGCTGATCCTTCTTCAATATGACCTTCACCAACATGGAATGTTTCCTTGATTGAATTAGCTCTCACACCAATATTTGTGTCTAGAGCCTTTGCATTGAGGGCTATCTGAAAACGGCTGTGGTGCTGAAGTTGCCTGAGAATGTGGAGTTGGTGTCATGTGAAACCCGCATGTGGAGCATTCGTTTGTGTGGGATGCTCTACCACGTTAATTCCTAGAGAATGCACTCAAAGGGCACTAAGCATAGAGTGTGAAAACTGAGTTTCCTTGAGAGCTGCTTGGAAGCCTGATGGTGTGTGAAGTTAGTGAGCCAAATGGAGTTGTTCTCCCACAAGAACCACTCGGCTGATCCTTCTTCAATATGCCCTTCACCAACATGCAGTGTTTCCTTGATTGAATTAGCTCTCACACCAATATTTGTGTCTAGAGCCTTTGCATTGAGGGCTATCTGAAAACGGCTGTGGCGCTGAAGTTGCCTGTGAATGTGGAGTTGGTGGCATGTGAAACCCGCATGTGGAGCATTCGTTTGTGTGGGATGCTCACCAAGCTTCATTTCGGTCCTAGGCACTCAAAGGGCACTAAGCATAGAGTGTGAAAACTGAGTTTCCTTGAGAGCTGCTTGGAAGCCTGATGGTGTGTGAAGTTAGTGAGCCAAATGGAGTTGTTCTCCCACAAGAACCACTCGGCTGATTCTTCTTCAATATGCCCTTCACAAACATGCAGTGTTTCCTTGATTGAATTAGCTCTCACACCAATATTTGCGTCTAGAGCCTTTGCATTGAGGGCTATCTGAAAACGGCTGTGGCGCTGAAGTTGCCTGTGAATGTGGAGTTGGTGTCATGTGAAACCCGCATGTGGAGCATTCGTTTGTGTGGGATGCTCACCAAGCTTCATTTCAGTCCTAGGCACTCAAAGGGCACTAAGCATAGAGTGTGAAAACTGAGTTTCCTTGAGAGCTGCTTGGAAGCCTGATGGTGTGTGAAGTTAGTGAGCCAAATGGAGTTGTTCTCCCACAAGAACCACTCGGCTGATCCTTCTTCAATATGCCCTTCACCAACATGGAATGTTTCCTTGATTGAATTAGCTCTCACACCAATATTTGCGTCTAGAGCCTTTGCATTGAGGGCTATCTGAAAACGGCTGTGGCGCTGAAGTTGCCTGAGAATGTGGAGTTGGTGTCATGTGAAACCCGCATGTGGAGCATTCGTTTGTGTGGGATGCTCTACCAGGTTCATTGCTAGATAATGCACTCAAAGGGCACTAAGCATAGAGTGTGAAAACTGAGTTTCCTTGAGAGCTGCTTGGAAGCCTGATGGTGAGTGAAGTTAGCGAGCCAAATGGAGTTGTTCTCCCACAAGAACCACTCGGCTGATCCTTCTTCAATATGCCCATCACCAACATGCAGTGTTTCCTTGATTGAATTAGCTCTCACACCAATATTTGCGTCTAGAGCCTTTGCATTGAGGGCTATCTGAAAACGGCTGTGGCGCTGAAGTTGCCTGTGAATGTGGAGTTGGTGGCATGTGAAACCCGCATATGTAGCATTCGATTGTGTGGGATGCTCTACCAGGTTCATTCCTAGAGAATGCACTCAAAGGGCACTAAGCATAGAGTGTGAAAACTGAGTTTCCTTGAGAGCTGCTTGGAAGCCTGATGGTGTGTGAAGTTAGTGAGCCAAATGGAGTTGTTCTCCCACAAGAACCACTCGGCTGATTCTTCTTCAATATGCCCTTCACAAACATGCAGTGTTTCCTTGATTGAATTAGCTCTCACACCAATATTTGCGTCTAGAGCCTTTGCATTGAGGGCTATCTGAAAACAGCTGTGGCGCTGAAGTTGCCTGTGAATGTGGAGTTGGTGGCATGTGAAACCCGCATGTGGAGCATTCGTTTGTGTGGGATGCTCACCAAGCTTCATTTCAGTCCTAGGCACTCAAAGGGCACTAAGCATAGAGTGTGAAAACTGAGTTTCCTTGAGAGCTGCTTTGAAGCCTGATGGTGTGTGAAGTTAGTGAGCCAAATGGAGTTGTTCTCCCACAAGAACCACTCGGCTGATCCTTCTTCAATATGCCCTTCACCAACATGCAGTGTTTCCTTGATTGAATTAGCTCTCACACCAATATTTGTGTCTAGAGCCTTTGCATTGAGGGCTATCTGAAAACGGCTGTGGCGCTGAAGTTGCCTGAGAATGTGGATTTGGTGGCATGTGAAACCCGCATGTGGAGCATTCGTTTGTGTGGGATGCTCACCAAGCTTCATTTCGGTCCTAGGCACTCAAAGGGCACTAAGCATAGAGCGTGAAAATTGAGTTTCCTTGAGAGCTGCTTGGAAGCCTGATGGTGTGTGACGTTAGTCAGCCAAATGGAGTTGTTCTCCCACAAGAACCACTCGGCTGATCCTTCTTCAATATGCCCTTCACCAACATGCAGTGTTTCCTTGATTGAATTAGCTCTCACACCAATATTTGCGTCTAGAGCCTTTGCATTGAGGGCTATCTGAAAACGGCTGTGGCGCTGAAGTTGCCTGTGAATGTGGAGTTGGTGGCATGTGAAACCCGCATATGTAGCATTCGATTGTGTGGGATGCTCTACCAGGTTCATTCCTAGATATTGCACTGAAAGGGCACTAAGCATAGAGTGTGAAAACTGAGTTTCCTTGAGAGCTGCTTGGAAGCCTGATGGTGTGTGAAGTTAGTGAGCCAAATGGAGTTGTTCTCCCACAAGAACCACTCGGCTGATTCTTCTTCAATATGCCCTTCACAAACATGCAGTGTTTCCTTGATTGAATTAGCTCTCACACCAATATTTGCGTCTAGAGGCTTTGCATTGAGGGCTATCTGAAAACGGCTGTGGCGCTGAAGTTGCCTGTGAATGTGGAGTTGGTGGCATGTGAAACCCGCATGTGGAGCATTCGTTTGTGTGTGATGCTCTGACAGCTTCATTCCTAGATAATGCACTCAAAGGGCACTAAGCATAGAGTGTGAAAAGTGAGTTTCCTTGAGAGCTGCTTGGAAGCCTGATGGTGTGTGAAGTTAGTGAGCCAAATGGAGTTGTTCTCTCACAAGAACCACTCGGCTGATCCTTCTTCAATATGCCCTTCACCAACATGCAGTGTTTCCTTGATTGAATTAGCTCTCACACCAATATTTGTGTCTAGAGCCTTTGCATTGATGGCTATCTGAAAACGGCTGTGGCGCTGAAGTTGCCTGTGAATGTGGAGTTCGTGGCATGTGAAACCCGCATGTGGAGCATTCGTTTGTGTGGGATGCTCACCAAGCTTCATTTCAGTCCTAGACACTCAAAGGGCACTAAGCATAGAGTGTGAAAACTGAGTTTCCTTGAGAGCTGCTTGGAAGCCTGATGGTGTGTGAAGTTAGTGAGCCAAATGGAGTTGTTCTCCCACAAGAACCACTCGGCTGATCCTTCTTCAATATGCCCTTCACCAACATGGAATGTTTCCTTGATTGAATTAGCTCTCACACCAATATTTGCGTCTAGAGCCTTTGCATTGAGGGCTATCTGAAAACGGCTGTGGCGCTGAAGTTGCCTGTGAATGTGGAGTTGGTGGCATGTGAAACCCGCATGTGGAGCATTCGTTTGTGTGGGATGCTCTACCAGGTTCATTGCTAGATAATGCACTCAAAGGGCAATAAGAATAGAGTGTGATAACTGAGTTTCCTTGAGAGCTGCTTGGAAGCCTGATGGTGTGTGAAGTTAGTGAGCCAAATGGAGTTGTTCTCCCACAAGAACCACTCGGCTGATCCTTCTTCAATATGCCCTTCACCAACATGCTGTGTTTCCTTTATTGCATTAGCTCTCACACCAATATTTGCGTCTAGAGCCTTTGCATTGAGGGCTATCTGAAAACGGCTGTGGCGCTGAAGTTGCCTGAGAATGTGGAGTTGGTGTCATGTGAAACCCGCATGTGGAGCATTCGTTTGTGTGGGATGCTCTACCACGTTAATTCCTAGAGAATGCACTCAAAGGGCACTAAGCATAGAGTGTGAAAACTGAGTTTCCTTGAGAGCTGCTTGGAAGCCTGATGGTGTGTGAATTTAGTGAGCCAAATGGAGTTGTTCTCCCACAAGAACCACTCGGCTGATCCTTCTTCAATATGCCCTTCACCAACATGCAGTGTTTCCTTGATTGAATTAGCTCTCACACCAATATTTGTGTCTAGAGCCTTTGCATTGACGGCTATCTGAAAACGGCTGTGGCGCTGAAGTTGCCTGTGAATGTGGAGTTGGTGGCATGTGAAACCCGCATGTGGAGCATTCGTTTGTGTGGGATGCTCACCAAGCTTCATTTCAGTCCTAGGCACTCAAAGGGCACTAAGCATAGAGTGTGAAAACTGAGTTTCCTTGAGAGCTGCTTGGAAGCCTGATGGTGTGTAAAGTTAGTGAGCCAAATGGAGTTGTTCTCCGGAAAGAACCACTCGGCTGATCCTTCTTCAATATGCCCTTCACCAACATGGAATGTTTCCTTGATTGAATTAGCTCTCACACCAATATTTGCGTCTAGAGCCTTTGCATTGAGGGCTACCTGAAAATGGCTGTGGCGCTGAAGTTGCCTGTGAATGTGGAGTTGGTGGCATGTGAAACCCGCATGTGGAGCATTCGTTTGTGTGGGATGCTCTACCAGGTTCATTGCTAGATAATGCACTCAAACGGCACTAAGCATACAGTGTGAAAACTGAGTTTCCTTGAGAGCTGCTTGGAAGCCTGATGGTGTGTGAAGTTAGCGAGCCAAATGGAGTTGTTCTCCCACAAGAACCACTTGGCTGATCCTTCTTCAATATGCCCTTCACCAACATGCAGTGTTTCCTTGATTGAATTAGCTCTCACACCAATATTTGCATCTAGAGCCTTTGCATTGAGGGCTATCTGAAAACAGCTGTGGCACTGAAGTTGCCTGAGAATGTGGAGTTGGTGGCATGTGAAACCCGCATGTGGAGCATTCGTTTGTGTGGGATGCTCTACCAGGTTAATTCCTAGAGAATGCACTCAAAGGGCACTAAGCATAGAGTGTGAAAACTGAGTTTCCTTGAGAGCTGCTTGGAAGCCAGATGGTGTGTGAAGTTAGTGAGCCAAATGGAGTTGTTCTCCCACAAGAACCACTCGGCTGATCCTTCTTCAATATGCCCTTCACCAACATGCAGTGTTTCCTTGATTGAATTAGCTCTCACACCAATATTTGTGTCTAGAGCCTTTGCATTGAGGGCTATCTGAAAACGGCTGTGGCGCTGAAGTTGCCTGTGAATGTGGAGTTGGTGGCATGTGAAACCCGCATGTGGAGCATTCGTTTGTGTGGGATGCTCTACCAGGTTCATTGCTAGATAATGCACTCTAACGGCACTAAGCATACAGTGTGAAAACTGAGTTTCCTTGAGAGCTGCTTGGAAGCCTGATGGTGTGTGAAGTTAGCGAGCCAAATGGAGTTGTTCTCCCACAAGAACCACTTGGCTGATCCTTCTTCAATATGCCCTTCACCAACATGCAGTGTTTCCTTGATTGAATTAGCTCTCACACCAATATTTGCGTCTAGAGCCTTTGCATTGAGGGCTATCTGAAAACAGCTGTGGCACTGAAGTTGCCTGAGAATGTGGAGTTGGTGGCATGTGAAACCCGCATGTGGAGCATTCGTTTGTGTGGGATGCTCTACCAGGTTAATTCCTAGAGAAGGCACTCAAAGGGCACTAAGCATAGAGTGTGAAAACTGAGTTTCCTTGAGAGCTGCTTGGAAGCCTGATGGTGTGTGAAGTTAGTGAGCCAAATGGAGTTGTTCTCCCACAAGAACCACTCGGCTGATCCTTCTTCAATATGCCCTTCACCAACATGCAGTGTTTCCTTGATTGAATTAGCTCTCACACCAATATTTGTGTCTAGAGCCTTTGCATTGAGGGCTATCTGAAAACGGCTGTGGCGCTGAAGTTGCCTGTGAATGTGGAGTTGGTGGCATGTGAAACCCGCATGTGGAGCATTCGTTTGTGTGGGATGCTCACCAAGCTTATTTTCAGTATTAATTACTCAAAGGCCACTAAGCATAGAGTGTGAAAACTGAGTTTCCTTGAGAGCTGCTTGGAAGCCTGATGGTGTGTGAAGTTAGTGAGCCAAATGGAGTTGTTCTCCCACAAGAACCACTCGGCTGATCCTTCTTCAATATGCCCTTCACCAACATGCAGTGTTTCCTTGATTGAATTAGCTCTCACAACAATTTTTGCGTCTAGAGCCTTTGCATTGAGGGCTATCTGAAAACGGCTGTGGCGCTGATGTTGCCTGTGAATGTGGAGTTGGTGGCATGTGAAACCCGCATGTGGAGCATTCGTTTGTGTGGGATGCTCTACCAGGTTCTTTCATAGATAATGCACTCAAAGGGCACTAAGCATAGAGTGTGAAAACTGAGTTTCCTTGAGAGCTGCTTGGAAGCCTGATGGTGTGTAAAGTTAGTGAGCCAAATGGAGTTGTTCTCCGGAAAGAACCACTCGGCTGATCCTTCTTCAATATGCCCTTCACCAACATGGAATGTTTCCTTGATTGAATTAGCTCTCACACCAATATTTGCGTCTAGAGCCTTTGCATTGAGGGCTATCTGAAAATGGCTGTGGCGCTGAAGTTGCCTGTGAATGTGGAGTTGGTGGCATGGGAAACCCGCATGTGGAGCATTCGTTTGTGTGGGATGCTCACCAAGCTTCATTTCAGTCCTAGGCACTCAAAGGGCACTAAGCATAGAGTGTGAAAACTGAGTTTCCTTGAGAGCTGCTTGGAAGCCTGATGGTGTGTGAAGTTAGCGAGCCAAATGGAGTTGTTCTCCCACAAGAACCACTTGGCTGATCCTTCTTCAATATGCCCTTCACCAACATGCAGTGTTTCCTTGATTGAATTAGCTCTCACACCAATATTTGCGTCTAGAGCCTTTGCATTGAGGGCTATCTGAAAATGGCTGTGGCGCTGAAGTTGCCTGTGAATGTGGAGTTGGTGGCATGTGAAACCCGCATGTGGAGCATTCGTTTGTGTGGGATGCTCTACCAGGTTCATTGCTAGATAATGCACTCAAACGGCACTAAGCATACAGTGTGAAAACTGAGTTTCCTTGAGAGCTGCTTGGAAGCCTGATGGTGTGTGAAGTTAGCGAGCCAAATGGAGTTGTTCTCCCACAAGAACCACTTGGCTGATCCTTCTTCAATATGCCCTTCACCAACATGCAGTGTTTCCTTGATTGAATTAGCTCTCACACCAATATTTGCGTCTAGAGCCTTTGCATTGAGGGCTATCTGAAAACAGCTGTGGCACTGAAGTTGCCTGTGAATGTGGAGTTGGTGGCATGTGAAACTCGCATGTGGAGCATTCGTTTGTGTGGGATGCTCTACCAGGTTAATTCCTAGAGAATGCACTCAAAGGGCACTAAGCATAGAGTGTGAAAACTGAGTTTCCTTGAGAGCTGCTTGGAAGCCTGATAGTGTGTGAAGTTAGTGTACCAAATGGAGTTGTTCTCCCACAAGAACCACTCGGCTGATCCTTCTTCAATATGCCCTTCACCAACATGCAGTGTTTCCTTGATTGAATTAGCTCTCACACCAATATTTGCGTCTAGAGCCTTTGCATTGAGGGCTATCTGAAAACGGCTGCGGCGCTGAAGTTGCCTGAGAATGTGGAGTTGGTGGCATGTGAAACCCGCATGTGGAGCATTCGTTTGTGTGGGATGCTCACCAAGCTTCATTTCAGTCCTAGGCACTCAAAGGGCACTAAGCATAGAGTGTGAAAAGTGAGTTTCCTTGAGAGCTGCTTGGAAGCCTGATGGTGTGTGAAGTTAGTGAGCCAAATGGAGTTGTTCTCCCACAAGAACCACTCGGCTGATCCTTCTTCAATATGCCCTTCACCAACATGCAGTGTTTCCTTGATTGAATTAGCTCTCACACCAATATTTGCGTCTAGAGCCTTTGCATTGAGGGCTATCTGAAAACGGCTGTGGCGCTGAAGTTGCCTGTGAATGTGGAGTTGGTGGCATGTGAAACCCGCATGTGGAGCATTCGTTTGTGTGGGATGCTCACAAAGCTTATTTTCAGTCCTAATTACTCAAAGGGCACTAAGCATAGAGTGTGAAAACTGAGTTTCCTTGAGAGCTGCTTGGAAGCCTGATGGTGTGTGAAGTTAGTGAGCCAAATGGAGTTGTTCTCCCACAAGAACCA
>NW_026701207.1:0-28287 GCF_030435755.1 Ochotona princeps | reverse complement strand
ATTGGTGTGAGAGCTAATTCAATCAAGGAAACACTGCATGTTGGTGAAGGGCATATTGAAGAAGGATCAGCCGAGTGGTTCTTGTGGGAGAACAACTCGCTTTGGCTCACTAACTTCACACACCATCAGGCTTCCAAGCAGCTCTCAAGGAAACTCAGTTTTCACACTCTATGCTTAGTGCCCTTTGAGTGCATTATCTAGGAATGAACCTGGTAGAGCATCCCACACAGACTAATGCTCCACATGCCGGTTTCACATGCCACCAACTCCACATTCACAGGCAACTTCAGTGCCACAGCCGTTTTCAGATAGCCCTCAATGCAAAGGCTCTAGACGCAAATATTGGTGTGAGAGCTAATTCAATCAAGGAAACACTGCATGTTGGTGAAGGGCATATTGAAGAAGGATCAGCCGAGTGGTTCTTGTGGGAGAACAACTCCATTTGGCTCACTAACTTCACACACCATCAGGCTTCCAAGCAGCTCTCAAGGAAACTCAGTTTTCACACTCTATGCTTAGTGCCCTTTGAGTGAATTATCTAGGAATGAACCTGGTAGAGCATCCCACACAAACGAATGCTCCACATGCGGATTTCACATGCCACCAACTCCACATTCACAGACAACTTCAGCGCCACAGCCGTTTTCAGATAGCCCTCAAAGCAAAGGCTCTAGACGCAAATATTGGTGTGAGAGCTAATTTAATCAAGGAAACACTGCATGTTGGTGAAGGGCATATTGAATAAGGATCAGCCGAGTGGTTCTTGTCGGAGAACAACTCCATTTGGCTCACTAACTTCACACACCATCAGGCTTCCAAGCAGCTCTCAAGGAAACTCAGTTTTCACACTCTATGCTTAGTGCCCTTTGAGTGCCTAGGACTGAAATGAAGCTTGGTGAGCATCCCACACAAACGAATGAAACACATGCGGGTTTCAAATGCAACCAACTCCACATTCACAGGCAACTTCAGCGCCACAGCCGTTTTCAGATAGCCCTCAATGCAAAGGCTCTAGACGCAAATATTGGTGTGAGAGCTAATTCAATCAAGGAACACTGCATGTTGGTGAAGGGCATATTGAAGAAGGATCAGCCGAGTGGTTCTTGTGGGAGAACAACTCCATTTGGCTCACTAACTTCACACACCATCAGGCTTCCAAGCAGCTCTCAAGGAAGCTCAGTTTTCACACTCTATGCTTAGTGTCCTTTGAGTGCATTATCTAGGAATGAACCTGGTAGAGCATCCCACACAAACGAATGCTCCACATGCGGATTCACATGCCACCATCAGCACTCAACTCCACATTCACAGGCAACTACCATCCGCCACAGCCGTTTTCAGATTGCCCTCAATGCAAAGGCTCTAGACGCAAATATTGGTGTGAGAGCTAATTCAATCAA
This sequence comes from Ochotona princeps, assembly GCF_030435755.1. Taxonomy (NCBI): domain Eukaryota; kingdom Metazoa; phylum Chordata; class Mammalia; order Lagomorpha; family Ochotonidae; genus Ochotona; species Ochotona princeps. Next base: position 26,887 of record NW_026701207.1, on the reverse strand, counting down.
GGAAACACTGCATGTTGGTGAAGGGCATATTGAAGAAGGATCAGCCAAGTGGTTCTTGTGGGAGAACAACTCGCTTTGGCTCACTAACTTCACACACCATCAGGCTTCCAAGCAGCTCTCAAGGAAACTCAGTTTTCACACTCTATGCTTAGTGCCCTTTGAGTGCATTATCTAGGAATGAACCTGGTAGAGCATCCCACACAGACTAATGCTCCACATGCGGGTTTCACATGCCACCAACTCCACATTCACAGGCAACTTCAGTGCCACAGCCGTTTTCAGATAGCCCTCAATGCAAAGGCTCTAGACGCAAATATTGGTGTGAGAGCTAATTCAATCAAGGAAACACTGCATGTTGGTGAAGGGCATATTGAAGAAGGATCAGCCGAGTGGTTCTTGTGGGAGAACAACTCCATTTGGCTCACTAACTTCACACACCATCAGGCTTCCAAGCAGCTCTCAAGGAAACTCAGTTTTCACACTCTATGCTTAGTGCCCTTTGAGTGCATTATCTAGGAATGAACCTGGTAGAGCATCCCACACAAACGAATGCTCCACATGCGGGTTTCACATGCCACCAACTCCACATTCACAGACAACTTCAGCGCCACAGCCGTTTTCAGATAGCCCTCAATGCAAAGGCTCTAGACGCAAATATTGGTGTGAGAGCTAATTCAATCAAGGAAACACTGCATGTTGGTGAAGGGCATATTGAATAAGGATCAGCCGGGTGGTTCTTGTCGGAGAACAACTCCATTTGGCTCACTAACTTCACACACCATCAGGCTTCCAAGCAGCTCTCAAGGAAACTCAGTTTTCACACTCTATGCTTAGTGCCCTTTGAGTGCCTAGGACTGAAATGAAGCTTGGTGAGCATCCCACACAAACGAATGCTCCACATGCGGGTTTCAAATGCAACCAACTCCACATTCACAGGCAACTTCAGCGCCACAGCCGTTTTCAGATAGCCCTCAATGCAAAGGCTCTAGACGCAAATATTGGTGTGAGAGCTAATTCAATCAAGGAAACACTGCATGTTGGTGAAGGGCATATTGAAGAAGGATCAGCCGAGTGGTTCTTGTGGGAGAACAACTCGCTTTGGCTCACTAACTTCAAACACCATCAGGCTTCCAAGCAGCTCTCAAGGAAACTCAGTTTTCACACTCTATGCTTAGTGCCCTTTGAGTGCATTATCTAGGAATGAACCTGGTAGAGCATCCCACACAAAAGAATGCTCCACATGCGGGTTTCACATGCCACCAACTCCACATTCACAGGCAACTTCAGCGCCACAGCCGTTTTCAGATAGCCCTCAATGCAAAGGCTCTAGACGCAAATATTGGTGTGAGAGCTAATTCAATCAAGGAACACTGCATGTTGGTGAAGGGCATATTGAAGAAGGATCAGCCAAGTGGTTCTTGTGGGAGAACAACTCCATTTGGCTCACTAACTTCACACACCATCAGGCTTCCAAGCAGCTCTCAAGGAAACTCAGTTTTCACACTCTATGCTTAGTGCCCTTTTAGTGCATTATCTAGGAATGAACCTGGTAGAGCATCCCACACAAACGAATGCTCCACATGCGGGTTTCACATGCCAACAACTCCACATTCACAGGCAACTTCAGTGCCACAGCCGTTTTCAGATAGCCCTCAATGCAAAGGCTCTAGACGCAAATATTGGTGTGAGAGCTAATTCAATCAAGGAAACACTGCATGTTGGTGAAGGGCATATTGAAGAAGGATCAGCCGAGTGGTTCTTGTGGGAAAACAACTCCATTTGGCTCACTAACTTCACACACCATCAGGCTTCCAAGCAGCTCTCAAGGAAACTCAGTTTTCACACTCTATGCTTAGTGCCCTTTGAGTGCATTATCTAGGAATGAACCTGGTAGAGCATCCCACACAAAAATGCTCCACATGCGGGTTTCACATGTCACCAGCTCCACATTCACAGGCAACTTCAGCGCCACAGCCGTTTTCAGATAGCCCTCAATGCAAAGGCTCTAGACGCAAATATTGGTGTGAGAGCTAATTCAATCAAGGAAACACTGCATGTTGGTGAAGGGCATATTGAAGAAGGATCAGCCGAGTGGTTCTTGTGGGAGAACAACTCCATTTGGCTCACTAACTTCACACACCATCAGGCTTCCAAGCAGCTCTCAAGGAAACTCAGTTTTCACACTCTATGCTTAGTGCCCTTTGAGTGCATTATCTAGGAATGAACCTGGTAGAGCATCCCACACAAACGAATGCTCCACATGCGGGTTTCACATGCCACCAACTCCACATTCACAGGCAACTTCAGCGCCACAGCCGTTTTCAGATAGCCCTCAATGCAAAGGCTCTAGACGCAAATATTGGTGTGAGAGCTAATTCAATCAAGGAAACACTGCATGTTGGTGAAAGGCATATTGAAGAAGGATCAGCCGAGTGGTTCTTGTGGGAAAACAACTCCATTTGGCTCTCTAACTTCACACACCATCAGGCTTCCAAGCAGCTCTCAAGGAAACTCAGTTTTCACACTCTATGCTTAGTGCCCTTTGAGTGCATTATCTAGGAATGAACCTGGTGTAGAGCATCCCACACAAACGAATGCTCCACATGCGGGTATCACATGCCAACAACTCCACATTCACAGGCAACTTCAGTGCCACAGCCGTTTTCAGATAGCCCTCAATGCAAAGGCTCTAGACGCAAATATTGGTGTGAGAGCTAATTCAATCAAGGAAACACTGCATGTTGTGAAGGGCATATTGAAGAAGGATCAGCCGAGTGGTTCTTGTGGGAGAACAACTCCATTTGGCTCACTAACTTCACACACCATCAGGCTTCCAAGCAGCTCTCAAGGAAACTCAGTTTTCACACTCTATGCTTAGTGCCCTTGAGTGCATTATCTAGGAATGAACCTGGTAGAGCATCCCACACAAAAATGCTCCACATGCGGGTTTCACATGTCACCAACTCCACATTCACAGGCAACTTCAGCGCCACAGCCGTTTTCAGATAGCCCTCAATGCAAAGGCTCTAGACGCAAATATTGGTGTGAGAGCTAATTCAATCAAGGAAACACTGCATGTTGGTGAAGGGCATATTGAAGAAGGATCAGCCGAGTGGTTCTTGTGGGAGAACAACTCCATTTGGCTCACTAACTTCACACACCATCAGGCTTCCAAGCAGCTCTCAAGGAAACTCAGTTTTCACACTCTATGCTTAGTGCCCTTTGAGTGCCTAGGACTGAAATGAAGCTTGGTGAGCATCCCACACAAACGAATGCTCCACATGCGGGTTTCACATGCCACCAACTCCACATTCACAGGCAACTTCAGCGCCACAGCCGTTTTCAGATAGCCCTCAATGCAAAGGCTCTAGACGCAAATATTGGTGTGAGAGCTAATTCAATCAAGGAACACTGCATGTTGGTGAAGGGCATATTGAAGAAGGATCAGCCGAGTGGTTCTTGTGGGAGAACAACTCCATTTGGCTCACTAACTTCACACACCATCAGGCTTCCAAGCAGCTCTCAAGGAAACTCAGTTTTCACACTCTATGCTTAGTGCCCTTTGAGTGCATTATCTAGGAATGAACCTGGTAGAGCATCCCACACAAACGAATGCTCCACATGCGGGTTTCACATGCCACCAACTCCACATTCACAGGCAACTTCAGCGCCACAGCCGTTTTCAGATAGCCCTCAATGCAAAGGCTCTAGACGCAAATATTGGTGTGAGAGCTAATTCAATCAAGGAAACACTGCATGTTGGTGAAGGGCATATTGAAGAAGGATCAGCCGAGTGGTTCTTGTGGGAGAACAACTCCATTTGGCTCACTAACTTCACACACCATCAGGCTTCCAAGCAGCTCTCAAGGAAACTCAGTTTTCACACTCTATGCTTAGTGCCCTTTGAGTGCCTAGGACTGAAATGAAGCTTGGTGAGCATCCCACACAAACGAATGCTCCACATGCGGGTTTCAAATGCAACCAACTCCACATTCACAGGCAACTTCAGCGCCACAGCCGTTTTCAGATAGCCCTCAATGCAAAGGCTCTAGACGCAAATATTGGTGTGAGAGCTAATTCAATCAAGGAAACACTGCATGTTGGTGAAAGGCATTTTGAAGAAGATCAGCCAAGTGGTTCTTGTGGGAGAACAACTCCATTTGGCTCACTAACTTCACACACCATCAGGCTTCCAAGCAGCTCTCAAGGAAACTCTGTTTTCACACTCTATGGTTAGTGCCCTTTGAGTGCATTATCTAGGAATGAACCTGGTAGAGCATCCCACACAAACGAATGCTCCACATGCGGGTTTCACATGCCACCAACTCCACATTCACAGGCAACTTCAGCGCCACAGCCGTTTTCAGATAGCCCTCAATGCAAAGGCTCTAGACGCAAATATTGGTGTGAGAGCTAATTCAATCAAGGAAACACTGCATGTTGGTGAAAGGCATTTTGAAGAAGATCAGCCGAGTGGTTCTTGTGGGAGAACAACTCCATTTGGCTGACTAACTTCACACACCATCAGGCTTCCAAGCAGCTCTCAAGGAAACTCTGTTTTCACACTCTATGGTTAGTGCCCTTTGAGTGCATTATCTAGGAATGAACCTGGTAGAGCATCCCACAAAAACGAATGCTCCACATGTGGGTTTCACATGCCACCAACTCCACATTCACAGGCAACTTCAGCGCCACAGCCGTTTTCAGATAGCCCTCAATGCAAAGGCTCTAGACGCAAATATTGGTGTGAGAGCTAATTCAATCAAGGAAACATTGCATGTTGGTGAACGGCATATTGAAGAAGGATCAGCCGAGTGGTTCTTGTGGGAGAACAACTCCATTTGGCTCACTAACTTCACACACCATCAGGCTTCCAAGCAGCTCTCAAGGAAACTCAGTTTTCACACTCTATGCTTAGTGCCCTTTGAGTGCATTATCTAGGAATGAACCTGGTAGAGCATCCCACACAAACGAATGCTCCACATGCGGGTTTCACATGCCACCAACTCCACATTCACAGGCAACTTCAGCGCCACAGCCGTTTTCAGATAGCCCTCAATGCAAAGGCTCTAGACGCAAATATTGGTGTGAGAGCTAATTCAATCAAGGAAACACTGCATGTTGGTGAAAGGCATATTGAAGAAGGATCAGCCGAGTGGTTCTTGTGGAGAACAACTCCATTTGGCTCACTAACTTCACACACCATCAGGCTTCCAAGCAGCTCTCAAGGAAACTCAGTTTTCACACTCTATGCTTAGTGCCCTTTGAGTGCATTATCTAGGAATGAACCTGGTAGAGCATCCCACACAAACGAATGCTCCACATGCGGGTTTCACATGCCAACAACTCCACATTCACAGGCAACTTCAGTGCCACAGCCGTTTTCAGATAGCCCTCAATGCAAAGGCTCTAGACACAAATATTGGTGTGAGAGCTAATTCAATCAAGGAAACACTGCATGTTGGTGAAGGGCATATTGAAGAAGGATCAGCCGAGTGGTTCTTGTGGGGAGAACAACTCCATTTGGCTCACTAACTTCACACACCATCAGGCTTCCAAGCAGCTCTCAAGGAAACTCAGTTTTCACACTCTATGCTTAGTGCCCTTTGAGTGCATTATCTAGGAATGAACCTGGTAGAGCATCCACACAAACGAATGCTCCACATGCGGGTTTCACATGCCACCAACTCCACATTCACAGGCAACTTCAGCGCCACAGCCGTTTTCAGATAGCCCTCAATGCAAAGGCTCTAGACGCAAATATTGCTGTGAGAGCTAATTCAATCAAGGAAACACTGCATGTTGGTGAAAGGCATATTGAAGAATGATCAGCCGAGTGGTTCTTGTGGGAAACAACTCCATTTGGCTCTCTAACTTCACACACCGTTAGGCTTCCAAGCAGCTCTCAAGGAAACTCAGTTTTCACACTCTATGCTTAGTGCCCTTGAGTGCATTATCTAGGAATGAACCTGGTAGAGCATCCCACACAAACGAATGCTCCACATGCGGGTTTCACATGCCAACAACTCCACATTCACAGGCAACTTCAGTGCCACAGCCGTTTTCAGATAGCCCTCAATGCAAAGGCTCTAGACGCAAATATTGGTGTGAGAGCTAATTCAATCAAGGAAACACTGCATGTTCGGTGAACGGCATATTGAAGAAGGATCAGCCGAGTGGTTCTTGTGGGAGAACAACTCCATTTGGCTCACTAACTTCACACACCATCAGGCTTCCAAGCAGCTCTCAAGGAAACTCAGTTTTCACACTCTATGCTTAGTGCCCTTTGAGTGCCTAGGACTGCAATGAACCTGGTAGAGCATCCCACACAAACGAATGCTCCACATGCCGATTCCACATGCCACCAACTCCACATTCATAGGCAACTTCAGCGCCACAGCCGTTTTCAGATAGCCCTCAATGCAAAGGCTCTAGACGCAAATATTGGTGTGAGAGCTAATTCAATCAAGGAAACACTGCATGTTGGTGAAGGGCATATTGAAGAAGGATCAGCCGAGTGGTTCTTGTGGAAGAACAACTCCATTTGCTCACTAACTTCACACACCATCAGGCTTCCAAGCAGCTCTCAAGGAAACTCAGTTTTCACACTGTATGCTTAGTGCCCTTTGAGTGCATTATCTAGGAATGAACCTGGTAGAGCATCCCACACAAAAATGCTCCACATGTGGGTTTCACATGTCACCAGCTCCACCTTCACAGGCAACTTCAGCGCCACAGCCGTTTTCAGATAGCCCTCAAAGCAAAGGCTCTAGACGCAAATATTGGTGTCAGAGTTAATTCAATCAAGGAAACACTAAATGTTGGTGAAGGGCATATTGAGGGAAGGATCAGCCGAGTGGTTCTTGTGGGAGAACAACTCCATTTGGCTCACTAACTTCACACACCATCAGGCTTCCAAGCAGCTCTCAAGGAAACTCAGTTTTCACACTCTATGCTTAGTGCCCTTTGAGTGCCTAGGACTGCAATGAACCTGGTAGAGCATCCCACACAAACGAATGCTCCACATGCCGATTCCACATGCCACCAACTCCACATTCACAGGCAACTTCAGCGCCACAGCCGTTTTCAGATAGCTCTCAATGCAAAGGCTCTAGACGCAAATATTGGTGTGAGAGCTAATTCAATCAAGGAAACATTGCATGTTGGTGAACGGCATATTGAAGAAGGATCAGCCGAGTGGTTCTTGTGGGAGAACAACTCCATTTGGCTCACTAACTTCACACACCATCAGGCTTCCAAGCAGCTCTCAAGGAAACTCAGTTTTCACACTCTATGCTTAGTGCCCTTTGAGTGCATTATCTAGGAATGAACCTGGTAGAGCATCCCACACAAACGAATGCTCCACATGCGGGGTTTCACATGCCACCAACTCCACATTCACAGGCAACTTCAGTGCCACAGCCGTTTTCAGATAGCCCTCAATGCAAAGGCTCTAGACGCAAATATTGGTGTGAGAGCTAATTCAATCAAGGAACACTGCATGTTGGTGAAGGGCATATTGAAGAAGGATCAGCCAAGTGGTTCTTGTGGGAGAACAACTCCAATTGGCTCACTAACTTCACACACCATCAGGCTTCCAAGCAGCTCTCAAGGAAACTCAGTTTTCACACTCTATGCTTAGTGTCCTTTGAGTGCATTATCTAGGAATGAACCTGGTAGAGCATCCCACACAAACGAATGCTCCACATGCGGGTTTCACATGCCACCAACTCCACATTCACAGGCAACTTCAGCGCCACAGCCGTTTTCAGATAGCCCTCAATGCAAAGGCTCTAGACGCAAATATTGGTGTGAGAGCTAATTCAATCAAGGAAACACTGCATGTTGGTGAACGGCATATTGAAGAAGGATCAGCCGAGTGGTTCTTGTGGGAAAACAACTACATTTGGCTCTCTAACTTCACACACCATCAGGCTTCGAAGCAGCTCTCAAGGAAACTCAGTTTTCACACTCTATGCTTAGTGCCCTTTGAGTGCATTATCTAGGAATGAACCTCGTAGAGCATCCCACACAAACGAATGCTCCACATGCGGGTTTCACATGCCACCAACTCACATTAACAGGCAACTTCAGTGCCACAGCCGTTTTCAGATAGCCCTCAATGCAAAGGCTCTAGACGCAAATATTGGTGTGAGAGCTAATTCAATCAAGGAAACACTGCATGTTGGTGCAGGGCATATTGAAGAAGCATCAGCCGAGTGGTTCTTGTGGGAGAACAACTCCATTTGGCTCACTAACTTCACACACCATCAGGCTTCCAAGCAGCTCTCAAGGAAACTCAGTTTTCACACTCTATGCTTAGTGCCCTTGAGTGCATTATCTAGGAATGAACCTGGTAGAGCATCCCACACAACGAATGCTCCACATGCGGGTTTCACATGCCACCAACTCCACATTCACAGGCAACTCAGCGCCACAGCCGTTTTCAGATAGCCCTCAATGCAAAGGCTCTAGACGCAAATATTGGTGTGAGAGCTAATTCAATCAAGGAAACACTGCATGTTGGTGAAAGGCATATTGAAGAAGGATCAGCCGAGTGGTTCTTGTGGGAAAACAACTCCATTTGGCTCACTAACTTCACACACCATCAGGCTTCCAAGCAGCTCTCAAGGAAACTCAGTTTTCACACTCTATGCTTAGTGCCCTTTGAGTGCCTAGGACTGCAATGAACCTGGTAGAGCATCCCACTCAAACGAATGCTCCACATGCGGATTTCACATGCCACCAACTCCACATTCACAGGCAACTTCAGCGCCACAGCCGTTTTCAGATAGCCCTCAATGCAAAGGCTCTAGACGCAAATATTGGTGTGAGAGCTAATTCAATCAAGGAAACACTGCATGTTGGTGAAGGGCATATTGCAAGAAGGATCAGCCGAGTGGTCCTTGTGGGAGAACAACTCCATTTGGCTCACTAACTTCACACACCATCAGGCTTCCAAGCAGCTCTCAAGGAAACTCAGTTTTCACACTCTATGCTTAGTGCCCTTTGAGTGCCTAGGACTGAAATGAAGCTTGGTGAGCATCCCACACAAACGAATGCTCCACATGCGGGTTTCAAATGCAACCAACTCCACATTCACAGGCAACTTCAGCGCCACAGCCGTTTTCAGATAGCCCTCAATGCAAAGGCTCTAGACGCAAATATTGGTGTGAGAGCTAATTCAATCAAGGAAACACTGCATGTTGGTGAAAGGCATATTGAAGAAGATCAGCCCGAGTGGTTCTTGTGGGAGAACAACTCCATTTGGCTCACTAACTTCACACACCATCAGGCTTCCAAGCAGCTCTCAAGGAAACTCAGTTTTCACACTCTATGCTTAGTGCCCTTTGAGTGCATTATCTAGCAATGAACCTGGTAGAGCATCCCACACAAACGAATGCTCCACATGCGGGTTTCACATGCCACCAACTCCACATTCACAGGCAACTTCAGTGCCTCAGCCGTTTTCAGATAGCCCTCAATGCAAAGGCTCTAGACGCAAATATTGTGTGAGAGCTAATTCAATCAAGGAAACACTGCATGTTGGTGAAGGGCATATTGAAGAAGGATCAGCCGAGTGGTTCTTGTGGGAGAACAACTCCATTTGGCTCACTAACTTCACACACCATCAGGCTTCCAAGCAGCTCTCAAGGAAACTCAGTTTTCACACTCTATGCTTAGTGCCCTTTGAGTGCATTATCTAGGAATGAACCTGGTAGAGCATCCCACACAAAAATGCTCCACATGTGGGTTTCACATGTCACCAGCTCCACCTTCACAGGCAACTCAGCGCCACAGCCGTTTTCAGATAGCCCTCAATGCAAAGGCTCTAGACGCAAATATTGGTGTCAGAGCTAATTCAATCAAGGAAACACTGCATGTTGGTGAAGGGCATATTGAGGAAGGATCAGCCGAGTGGTTCTTGTGGCGAGAACAACTCCATTTGGCTCACTAACTTCACACACCATCAGGCTTCCAAGCAGCTCTCAAGGAAACTCAGTTTTCACACTCTATGCTTAGTGCCCTTTGAGTGCCTAGGACTGCAATGAACCTGGTAGAGGCATCCCACACAAACGAATGCTCCACATGCCGATTCCACATGCCACCAACTCCACATTCACAGGCAACTTCAGCGCCACAGCCGTTTCAGATAGCCCTCAATGCAAAGGGCTCTAGACGCAAATATTGGTGTGAGAGCTAATTCAATCAAGGAAACACTGCATGTTGGTGAAAGGCATATTGAAGAAGGATCAGCCGAGTGGTTCTTGTGGGAAAACAACTCCATTTGGCTCTCTAACTTCACACACCATCAGGCTTCCAAGCAGCTCTCAAGGAAACTCAGTTTTCACACTCTATGCTTAGTGCCCTTTGAGTGCATTATCTAGGAATGAACCTGGTAGAGCATCCCACACAAACGATGCTCCACATGCGGGTTTCAAATGCAACCAACTCCACATTCACAGGCAACTTCAGCGCCACAGCCGTTTTCAGATAGCCCTCAATGCAAAGGCTCTAGACGCAAATATTGGTGTGAGAGCTAATTCAATCAAGGAAACACTGCATGTTGGTGAAGGGCATATTGAAGAAGGATCAGCCGAGTGGTTCTTGTGGGAGAACAACTCCATTTGGCTCACTAACTTCACACACCATCAGGCTTCCAAGCAGCTCTCAAGGAAACTCAGTTTTCACACTCTATGCTTAGTGCCCTTTGAGTGCATTATCTAGGAATGAACCTGGTAGAGCATCCCACACACACGAATGCTCCACATGCGGGTTTCACATGCAACCAACTCCACATTCACAGGCAACTTCAGCGCCACAGCCGTTTTCAGATATCCCTCAATGCAAAGGCTCTAGACGCAAATATTGGTGTGAGAGCTAATTCAATCAAGGAAACACTGCATGTTGGTGAAGGGCATATTGAAGAAGAATCAGCCGAGTGGTTCTTGTGGGAGAACAACTCCATTTGGCTCACTAACTTCACACAACATCAGGCTTCCAAGCAGCTCTCAAGGAAACTCAGTTTTCACACTCTATGCTTAGTGCCCTTTGAGTGCATTATCTAGGAATGAACCTGGTAGAGCATCCCACACACACGAATGCTCCACATGCGGGTTTCACATGCCACCAACTCCACATTCACAGGAAACTTCAGCGCCACAGCCGTTTTCAGATAGCACTCAATGCAAAGGCTCTAGACGCAAATATTGGTGTGAGAGCTAATTCAATCAAGGAACACTGCATGATGGTGAAGGGCATATTGAAGAAGGATCAGCCGAGTGGTTCTTGTGGGAGAACAACTCCATTTGTCTCACTAACTTCACACACCATCAGGCTTCCAAGCAGCTCTCAAGGAAACTCAGTTTTCACACTCTATGCTTAGTGCCCTTTGAGTGCATTATCTAGGAATGAACCTGGTAAAGCATCCCACACAAACGAATGCTCCACATGCGGGTTTCACATGCCAACAACTCCACATTCACAGGCAACTTCAGCGCCACAGCCGTTTTCAGATAGCCCTCAATGCAAAGGCTCTAGACGCAAATATTGGTGTGAGAGCTAATTCAATCAAGGAAACACTGCATGTTGGTGAAAGGCATATTGAAGAAGGATCAGCCGAGTGGTTCTTGTGGGAGAACAACTCCATTTGGCTCACTAACTTCACACACCATCAGGCTTCCAAGCAGCTCTCAAGGAAACTCAGTTTTCACACTCTATGCTTAGTGCCCTTTGAGTGCATTATCTAGGAATGAACCTGGTGAGCATCCCACACAAACGAATGCTCCACATGCGGGTTTCACATGCCACCAACTCCACATTCACAGGCAACTTCAGCGCCACAGCCGTTTTCAGATAGCCCTCAATGCAAAGGCTCTAGACGCAAATATTTGTGTGAGAGCTAATTCAATCAAGGAAACACTGCATGTTGGTGAAAGGCATATTGAAGAAGGATCAGCCGAGTGGTTCTTGTGGGAAAACAACTCCATTTGGCTCTCTAACTTCACACACCATCAGGCTTCCAAGCAGCTCTCAAGGAAACTCCGTTTTCACACTCTATGCTTAGTGCTCTTTGAGTGCATTATCTAGGAATGAACCTGGTAGAGCATCCCACACAAACGAATGCTCCACATGCGGGTTTCAAATGCAACCAACTCCACATTCACAGGCAACTTCAGCGCCACAGCCATTTTCAGATAGCCCTCAATGCAAAGGCTCTAGACGCAAATATTGGTGTGAGAGCTAATTCAATCAAGGAAACACTGCATGTTGGTGAAGGGCATATTGAAGAAGGATCAGCCGAGTGGTTCTTGTGGGAGAACAACTCCATTTGGCTCACTAACTTCACACACCATCAGGCTTCCAAGCAGCTCTCAAGGAAACTCAGTTTTCACACTCTATGCTTAGTGCCCTTTGAGTGCATTATCTAGGAATGAACCTGGTAGAGCATCCCACACACACGAATGCTCCACATGCGGGTTTCACATGCAACCAACTCCACATTCACAGGCAAATTCAGCGCCACAGCCGTTTTCAGATAGCCCTCAAAGCAAAGGCTCTAGACGCAAATATTGGTGTGAGAGCTAATTCAATCAAGGAAACACTGCATGTTGGTGAAGGGCATATTGAGGAAGGATCAGCCGAGTGGTTCTTGTGGGAGAACAACTCCATTTGGCTCACTAACTTCACACACCATCAGGCTTCCAAGCAGCTCTCAAGGAAACTCAGTTTTCACACTCTATGCTTAGTGCCCTTTGAGTGCCTAGGACTGAAATGAAGCTTGGTGAGCATCCCACACAAACGAAAGCTCCACATACGGGTTTCACATGCCACCAACTCCACATTCACAGGCAACTTCAGCGCCACAGCCGTTTTCAGATAGCCCTCAATGCAAAGGCTCTAGACGCAAATATTGGTGTGAGAGCTAATTCAATCAAGGAAACACTGCATGTTGGTGAAAGGCATATTGAAGAAGGATCAGCCGAGTGGTTCTTGTGGGAAAACAACTCCATTTGGCTCTCTAACTTCACACACCATCAGGCTTCCAAGCAGCTCTCAAGGAAACTCAGTTTTCACACTCTATGCTTAGTGCCCTTTGAGTGCATTATCTAGGAATGAACCTGGTAGAGCATCCCACACACACGAATGCTCCACATGCGGGTTTCACATGCAACCAACTCCACATTCACAGGCAACTTGAGCGCCACAGCCGTTTTCAGATAGCCCTCAATGCAAAGGCTCTAGACGCAAATATTGGTGTGAGAGCTAATTCAATCAAGGAAACACTGCATGTTGGTGAAGGGCATATTGAAGAAGGATCAGCCGAGTGGTTCTTGTGGGAGAACAACTCCATTTGGCTCACTAACTTCACACACCATCAGGCTTCCAAGCAGCTCTCAAGGAAACTCAGTTTTCACACTCTATGCTTAGTGCCCTTTGAGTGCCTAGGACTGAAATGAAGCTTGGTGAGCATCCCACACAAACGAATGCTCCACATGCGGGTTTCACATGCCACCAACTCCACATTCACAGGCAACTTCAGCGCCACAGCTGTTTTCAGATAGTCCTCAATGCAATTTGCTAGACGCAAATATTGGTGTGAGAGCTAATTCAATCAAGGAAACACTGCATGTTGGTGAAGGGCATATTGAAGAAGGATCAGCCGAGTGGTTCTTGTGGGAGAACAACTCCATTTGGCTCACTAACTTCACACACCATCAGGCTTCCAAGCAGCTCTCAAGGAAACTCAGTTTTCACACTCTATGCTTAGTGCCCTTTGAGTGGCTAGGACTGAAATGAAGCTTGGTGAGCATCCCACACAAACGAATGCTCCACATGCGGGTTTCAAATGCCACCAACTCCACATTCACCGGCAACTTCAGCGCCACAGCCGTTTTCAGATAGCCCTCAATGCAAAGGCTCTAGACGCAAATATTGTTGTGAGAGCTAATTCAATCAAGGAAACACTGCATGTTGGTGAAGGGCATATTTAAGAAGGATCAGCAGAGTGGTTCTTGTGGGAGAACAACTCCATTTGGCTCACTAACTTCACACACCATCAGGCTTCCAAGCAGCTCTCAAGGAAACTCAGTTTTCACACTCTATGCTTAGTGCCCTTTGAGTGCATTATCTAGGAATGAACCTGGTAGAGCATCCCACACAAACGAATGCTCCACATGCGGGTTTCACATGCCACCAATTCCACATTCACCGGCAACTTCAGCGCCACAGCCGTTTTCAGATAGCCCTCAATGCAAAGGCTCTAGACGCAAATATTGGTGTGAGAGCTAATTCAATCAAGGAACACTGCATGTTGGTGAAGGGCATATTGAAGAAGGATCAGCCGAGTGGTTCTTGTGGGAGAACAACTCCATTTGGTTCACTAACTTCACACACCATCAGGCTTCCAAGCAGCTCTCAAGGAAACTCAGTTTTCACACTCTATGCTTAGTGCCCTTTGAGTGCATTATCTAGGAATGAACCTGGTGAGCATCCCACACAAACGAATGCTCCACATGCGGGTTTCACATGCCACCAACTCCAATTTCACAGGCAACTTCAGCGCCACAGCCGTTTTCAGATAGCCCTCAATGCAAAGGCTCTAGACGCAAATATTTGTGTGAGAGCTAATTCAATCAAGGAAACACTGCATGTTGGTGAAAGGCATATTGAAGAAGGATCAGCCGAGTGGTTCTTGTGGGAAAACAACTCCATTTGGCTCTCTAACTTCACACACCATCAGGCTTCCAAGCAGCTCTCAAGGAAACTCCGTTTTCACACTCTATGCTTAGTGCCCTTTGAGTGCATTATCTAGGAATGAACCTGGTAGAGCATCCCACACAAACGAATGCTCCACATGCGGGTTTCAAATGCAACCAACTCCACATTCACAGGCAACTTCAGCGCCACAGCCGTTTTCAGATAGCCCTCAATGCAAAGGCTCTAGACGCAAATATTGGTGTGAGAGCTAATTCAATCAAGGAAACACTGCATGTTGGTGAAGGGCATATTGAAGAAGGATCAGCCGAGTGGTTCTTGTGGGAGAACAACTCCATTTGGCTCACTAACTTCACACACCATCAGGCTTCCAAGCAGCTCTCAAGGAAACTCCGTTTTCACACTCTATGCTTAGTGCCCTTTGAGTGCCTAGGACTGAAATGAAGCTTGGTGAGCATCCCACACAAACGAATGCTCCACATGCTGGTTTCACATGCCACCAACTCCACATTCACAGCAACTTCAGCGCCACAGCCGTTTTCAGATAGCCCTCAATGCAAAGGCTCTAGATGCAAATATTGGTGTGAGAGCTAATTCAATCAAGGAAACACTGCATGTTGGTGAAGGGCATATTGAAGAAGGATCAGCCGAGTGGTTCTTGTGGGAGAACAACTCCATTTGGCTCACTAACTTCACACACCATCAGGCTTCCAAGCAGCTCTCAAGGAAACTCAGTTTTCACACTCTATGCTTAGTGCCCTTTGAGTGGCTAGGACTGAAATGAAGCTTGGTGAGCATCCCACACAAACGAATGCTCCACATGCGGGTTTCAAATGCCACCAACTCCACATTCACCGGCAACTTCAGCGCCACAGCCGTTTTCAGATAGCCCTCAATGCAAAGGCTCTAGACGCAAATATTGGTGTGAGAGCTAATTCAATCAAGGAAACACTGCATGTTGGTGAAGGGCATATTTAAGAAGGATCAGCAGAGTGGTTCTTGTGGGAGAACAACTCCATTTGGCTCACTAACTTCACACACCATCAGGCTTCCAAGCAGCTCTCAAGGAAACTCAGTTTTCACACTCTATGCTTAGTGCCCTTTGAGTGCATTATCTAGGAATGAACCTGGTAGAGCATCCCACACAAACGAATGCTCCACATGCGGGTTTCACATGCAACCAACTCCACATTCACAGGCAACTTCAGTGCCACAGCCGTTTTCAGATAGCCCTCAATGCAAAGGCTCTAGACGCAAATATTGGTGTGAGAGCTAATTCAATCAAGGAAACACTGCATGTTGGTGAAGGGCATATTGAAGAAGGATCAGCCGAGTGGTTCTTGTGGGAGAACAACTCCATTTGGCTCACTAACTTCACACACCATCAGGCTTCCAAGCAGCTCTCAAGGAAACTCAGTTTTCACACTCTATGCTTAGTGCCCTTTGAGTGCATTATCTAGGAATGATCCTGGTAGAGCATCCCACATAAACGAATGCTCCACATGCGGGTTTCACATGTCACCAACTCCACATTCACAGGCAACTTCAGAGCCACAGCCGTTTTCAGATAGCCCTCAAAGCAAAGGCTCTAGACGCAAATATTGGTGTGAGAGCTAATTCAATCAAGGAAACACTGCATGTTGGTGAAGGGCATATTGAAGAAGGATCAGCCGAGTGGTTCTTGTGGGAGAACAACTCCATTTGGCTCACTAACTTCACACACCATCAGGCTTCCAAGCAGCTCTCAAGGAAACTCAGTTTTCACACTCTATGCTTAGTGCCCTTTGAGTGCCTAGGACTGAAAGGAAGCTTGGTGAGCATCCCACACAAACGAATGCTCCACATGCGGGTTTCAAATGCCACCAACTCCACATTCACAGGCAACTTCAGCGCCACAGCCGTTTTCAGATAGCCCTCAATGCAAAGGCTCTAGACGCAAATATTGGTGTGAGAGCTAATTCAATCAAGGAAACACTGCATGTTGGTGAACGGCATATAGAAGAAGGATCAGCCGCGTGGTTCTTGTGGGAGAACAACTCCATTTGGCTCACTAACTTCACACACCATCAGGCTTCCAAGCAGCTCTCAAGGAAACTCAGTTTTCACACTCTATGCTTAGTGCCCTTTGAGTGCATTATCTAGGAATGAACCTGGTAGAGCATCCCACACAAACGAATGCTCCACATGCGGGTTTCACATGCAACCAACTCCACATTCACAGGCAACTTCAGTGCCACAGCCGTTTTCAGATAGCCCTCAATGCAAAGGCTCTAGACGCAAATATTGGTGTGAGAGCTAATTCAATCAAGGAAACACTGCATGTTGGTGAAGGGCATATTGAAGAAGGATCAGCCGAGTGGTTCTTGTGGGAGAACAACTCCATTTGGCTCACTAACTTCACACACCATCAGGCTTCCAAGCAGCTCTCAAGGAAACTCAGTTTTCACACTCTATGCTTAGTGCCCTTTGAGTGCATTATCTAGGAATGAACCTGGTAGAGCATCCCACATAAACGAATGCTCCACATGCGGGTTTCACATGTCACCAACTCCACATTCACAGGCAACTTCAGAGCCACAGCCGTTTTCAGATAGCCCTCAAAGCAAAGGCTCTAGACGCAAATATTGGTGTGAGAGCTAATTCAATCAAGGAAACACTGCATGTTGGTGAAGGGCATATTGAAGAAGGATCAGCCGAGTGGTTCTTGTGGAGAACAACTCCATTTGGCTCACTAACTTCACACACCATCAGGCTTCCAAGCAGCTCTCAAGGAAACTCAGTTTTCACACTCTATGCTTAGTGCCCTTTGAGTGCCTAGGACTGAAAGGAAGCTTGGTGAGCATCCCACACAAACGAATGCTCCACATGCGGGTTTCAAATGCCACCAACTCCACATTCACAGGCAACTTCAGCGCCACAGCCGTTTTCAGATAGCCCTCAATGCAAAGGCTCTAGACGCAAATATTGGTGTGAGAGCTAATTCAATCAAGGAAACACTGCATGTTGGTGAACGGCATATAGAAGAAGGATCAGCCGCGTGGTTCTTGACGGAGAACAACTCCATTTGGCTCACTAACTTCACACACCATCAGGCTTCCAAGCAGCTCTCAAGGAAACTCAGTTTTCACACTCTATGCTTAGTGCCCTTTGAGTGCCTAGGACTGAAATGAAGCATGGTGAGTATCCCACACAAACGAATGCTCCACATGCGGGTTTCACATGCCACCAACTCCACATTCACAGGCAACTTCAGCGCCACAGCCGTTTTCAGATAGCCCTCAATGCAAAGGCTCTAGACGCAAATATTGGTGTGAGAGCTAATTCAATCAAGGAAACACTGCATGTTGGTGAAAGGCATATTGAAGAAGGATCAGCCGAGTGGTTCTTTTTTTTTTTTTTAATTATTTATTATTTAACTTCAGTAATTACATTGTATTATGTGACACAGTTACATAGATACTTGGGTTCTCCCCACCCCTTCCCAAACCCTCCCACCATGGTGGATTCCTCCACCTTATTGCATAACCACAGCTCAAGTTCAGTTGAGATTTCCCCATTGCAAGCGTATACCAAACATAGAGTCCAGCATCTTTTTGTCCCGTCAAGTTCAAAGGCTTCTTAGGTATACCCTCTCTGGTCTGATGACAGAGCCAGCAGAGTATCACCCCAGTCAATTGAAAGCTCCAACATACCGTCAGCAAAAATTTACATCATTATGGAATTAATTGACATAGTAATTAGTAACCAATATGTTAAAAGTAAATGCGGGTGGTTCTTGTGGGAGAACAACTCCATTTGGCTCACTAACTTCACACACCATCAGGCTTCCAAGCAGCTCTCAAGGAAACTCAGTTTTCACACTCTATGCTTAGTGCCCTTTGAGTGCATTATCTAGGAATGAACCTGGTAGAGCTTCCCACACAAACGAATGCTCCACATGCGGGTTTCACATGCCACCAACTCCACATTCACAGGCAACTTCAGCGCCACAGCCGTTTTCAGATAGCCCTCAATGCAAAGGCTCTAGACGCAAATATTGGTGTGAGAGCTAATTCAATCAAGGAAACAGTGCATGTTGGTGAACGGCATATTGAAGAATGCTCAACCGAGTGGTTCTTGTGGGAGAACAACTCCATTTGGCTCACTAACTTCACACACCATCAGGCTTCCAAGCAGCTCTCAAGGAAACTCAGTTTTCACACTCTATGCTTAGTGCCCTTTGAGTGAATAGGACTGAAATGAAGCTTGGTGAGCATCCCACACAAACGAATGCTCCACATGCGGGTTTCACATGCAACCAACTCCACATTCACAGGCAACTTCAGCGCCACAGCCGTTTTCAGATAGCCCTCAATGCAAAGGCTCTAGACGCAAATATTGGTGTGAGAGCTAATTCAATCAAGGAAACACTGCATGTTGGTGAAGGGCATATTGAAGAAGGATCAGCCGAGTGGTTCTTGTGGGAGAACAACTCCATTTGGCTCACTAACTTCACACACCATCAGGCTTCCAAGCAGATCTCAAGGAAACTCAGTTTTCACACTCTATGCTTAGTGCCCTTTGAGTGAATTATCTAGGAATGAACCTGGTAGAGCATCCCACACAAACGAATGCTCCACATGCGGGTTTCACATGCCAACAACTCCAATTTCACAGGCAACTTCAGCGCCACAGCCGTTTTCAGATAGCCCTCAATGCAAAGGCTGTAGACGCAAATATTGGTGTGAGAGCTAATTCAATCAAGGAAACACTGCATGTTGGTGAAGGGCATATTGAAGAAGGATCAACCGAGTGGTTCTTGTAGGAGAACAACTGCATTTGGCTCACTAACTTCACACACCATCAGGCTTCCAAGCAGCTCTCAAGGAAACTCCGTTTTCACACTCTATGCTTAGTGCCCTTTGAGTGCCTAGGACTGAAATGAAGCTTGGTGAGCATCCCACACAAACGAATGCTCCACATGCGGGTTTCACATGCCACCAACTCCACATTCACAGGCAACTTCAGCGCCACAGCCGTTTTCAGATAGCCCTCAATGCAAAGGCTCTAGACGCAAATATTGGTGTGAGAGCTAATTCAATCAAGGAAACACTGCATGTTGGTGAAGGGCATATTGAAGAAGGATCAGCCGAGTGGTTCATGTGGGAGAACAACTCCATTTGGCTCACTAACTTCACACACCATCAGGCTTCCAAGCAGCTCTCAAGGAAACTCAGTTTTCACACTCTATGCTTAGTGCCCTTTGAGTGGCTAGGACTGAAATGAAGCTTGGTGAGCATCCCACACTAACGAATGCTCCACATGCGGGTTTCAAATGCCACCAACTCCACATTCTCAGGCAACTTCAGCGCCACAGCCGTTTTCAGATAGCCCTCAATGCAAAGGCTCTAGACGCAAATATTGGTCTGAGAGCTAATTCAATCAAGGAAACACTGCATGTTGGTGAAGGGCATATTGAAGAAGGATCAGCCAAGTGGTTCTTGTGGGAGAACAACTCCATTTGGCTCACTAACTTCACACACCATCAGGCTTCCAAGCAGCTCTCAAGGAAACTCAGTTTTCACACTCTATGCTTAGTTCCCTTTGAGTGCATTATCTAGGAATGAACCTGGTAGAGCATCCCACATAAACGAATGCTCCACATGCGGGTTTCACATGTCACCAACTCCACATTCACAGGCAACTTCAGCGCCACAGCCGTTTTCAGATAGCCCTCAATGCAAAGGCTCTAGACGCAAATATTGGTGTGAGAGCTAATTCAATCAAGGAAACACTGCATGTTGGTGAAGGGCATATTGAAGAAGGATCAGCCGAGTGGTTCTTGTGGGAGAACAACTCCATTTGGCTCACTAACTTCACACACCATCAGGCTTCCAAGCAGCTCTCAAGGAAACTCAGTTTTCACACTCTATGCTTAGTGCCCTTTGAGTGCCTAGGACTGAAAGGAAGCTTGGTGAGCATCCCACACAAACGAATGCTCCACATGCGGGTTTCAAATGCCACCAACTCCACATTCACAGGCAACTTCAGCGCCACAGCCGTTTTCAGATAGCCCTCAATGCAAAGACTCTAGACGCAAATATTGGTGTGAGAGCTAATTCAATCAAGGAAACACTGCATGTTGGTGAACGGCATATAGAAGAAGGATCAGCCGAGTGGTTCTTGTGGGAGAACAACTCCATTTGGCTCACTAACTTCACACAACATCAGGCTTCCAAGCAGCTCTCAAGGAAACTCAGTTTTCACACTCTATGCTTAGTGCCCTTTGAGTGCCTAGGACTGAAATGAAGCATGGTGAGTATCCCACACAAACGAATGCTCCACATGCGGGTTTCACATGGCACCAACTCCACATTCACAGGCAACTTCAGCGCCACAGCCGTTTTCAGATAGCCCTCAATGCAAAGGCTCTAGACGCAAATATTGGTGTGAGAGCTAATTCAATCAAGGAAACACTGCATGTTGGTGAAAGGCATATTGAAGAAGGATCAGCCGAGTGGTTCTTTTTTTTTTTTAATTATTTATTATTTAACTTCAGTAATTACGTTGTATTATGTGACACAGTTACATAGATACTTGGGTTCTCCCCACCCCTTCCCAAACCCTCCCACCATGGTGGATTCCTCCACCTTATTGCATAACCACAGCTCAAGTTCAGTTGAGATTTCCCCATTGCAAGCGTATACCAAACATAGAGTCCAGCATCTTTTTGTCCCGTCAAGTTCAAAGGCTTCTTAGGTATACCCTCTCTGCTCTGATGACAGAGCCAGCAGAGTATCATCCCAGTCAATTGAAAGCTCCAACATACCGTCAGCAAAAATTTACATCATTATGGAATTAATTGACATAGTAATTAGTAACCAATATGTTAAAAGTAAATGCGGGTGGTTCTTGTGGGAGAACAACTCCATTTGGCTCACTAACTTCACACACCATCAGGCTTCCAAGCAGCTCTCAAGGAAACTCAGTTTTCACACTCTATGCTTGGTGCCCTTTGAGTGCATTATCTAGGAATGAACCTGGTATAGCATCCTACACAAACGAATGCTCCACATGCGGGTTTCACATGCCACCAACTCCACATTCACAGGCAACTTCAGCGCCACAGCCGTTTTCCGATAGCCCTCAATGCAAAGGCTCTAGACGCAAATATTGGTGTGAGAGCTAATTCAATCAAGGAAACACTGCATGTTGGTGAAGGGCATATTGAAGAAGGATCAGCTGAGTGGTTCTTGTGGGAGAACAACTCCATTTGGCTCACTAACTTCACACACCATCAGGCTTCCAAGCAGCTCTCAAGGAAACTCAGTTTTCACACTCTATGCTTAGTGCCCTTTGAGTGAATAGGACTGAAATGAAGCTTGGTGAGTATCCCACACAAACGAATGCTCGACATGCGGGTTTCACATGCCACCAACTCCACATTCACAGGCAACTTCAGCGCCACAGCCGTTTTCAGATAGCCCTCAATGCAAAGGCTCTAGACGCAAATATTGGTGTGAGAGCTAATTCAATCAAGGAAACACTGCATGTTGGTGAAGGGCATATTGAAGAAGGATCAGCCGAGTGGTTCTTGTGGGAGAACAACTCCATTTGGCTCACTAACTTCACACACCATCAGGCTTCCAAGCAGCTCTCAAGGAAACTCAGTTTTCACACTTTATGCTTAGTGCCCTTTGAGTGCATTATCTAGGAATGAACCTGGTAGAGCATCCCACACAAATGAATGCTCCACATGCGGGTTTCACATGCCAACAACTCCACATTCACAGGCAACTTCAGCGCCACAGCCGTTTTCAGATAGCCCTCAAAGCAAAGGCTCTAGACGCAAATATTGGTGTGAGAGCTAATTCAATCAAGGAAACACTGCATGTTGGTGAAGGGCATACTGAAGAAGAATCAGCCGAGTGCTTCTTGTGGGAGAACAACTCCATTTGGCTCACTAACTTCACACAACATCAGGCTTCCAAGCAGCTCTCAAGGAAACTCAGTTTTCACACTCTATGCTTAGTGCCCTTTGAGTGTCTAGGACTGAAATGAAGCTTGGTGAGCATCCCACACTAACAAATGCTCCACATGCGGGTTTCACATGCCACCAACTCCACATTCACAGGAAACTTCAGCGCCACAGCCGTTTTCAGATAGCCCTCAATGCAAAGGCTCTAGACGCAAATATTGGTGTGAGAGCTAATTCAATCAAGGAAACACTGCATGTTGGTGAAGGGCATATTGAAGAAGGATCAGCCGAGTGGTTCTTGTGGGAGAACAACTCCATTTGGCTCACTAACTTCACACACCATCAGGCTTCCAAGCAGCTCTCAAGGAAACTCAGCTTTCACACTCTATGGTTAGTGCTCTTTGAGTGCATTATCTAGGAATGAACCTGGTAGAGCATCCCACACAAACGAATGCTCCACATGCGGGTTTCACATGCCACCAACTCCACATTCACAGGCAACTTCAGCCCCACAGCCGTTTTCAGATAGCCCTCAATGCAAAGGCTCTAGACGCAAATATTGGTGTGAGAGCTAATTCAATCAAGGAAACTAAGCATGTTGGTCAAAGGCATATTGAAGAAGGATCAGCCGAGTGGTTCTTGTGGGAGAACAACTCCATTTGGCTCACTAACTTCACACACCATCAGGCTTCCAAGCAGCTCTCAAGGAAACTCAGTTTTCACACTCTATGCTTAGTGCCCTTTGAGTGCATTATTTAGGAATGAACCTGGTAGAGCATCCCACACAAATGAATGCTCCACATGCGGGTTTCACATGCCAACAACTCCACATTCACAGGCAACTTCAGTGCCACAGCCGTTTTCAGATAGCCCTCAAAGCAAAGGCTCTAGACGCAAATATTGGTGTGAGAGCTAATTCAATCAAGGAAACACTGCATGTTGGTGAAGGGCATACTGAAGAAGAATCAGCCGAGTGGTTCTTGTGGGAGAACAACTCCATTTGGCTCACTAACTTCACACACCATCAGGCTTCCAAGCCGCTCTCAAGGAAACTCAGTTTTCACACTCTATGCTTAGTGCCCTTTGAGTGTCTAGGACTGAAATGAAGCTTGGTGAGCATCCCACACAAACGAATGCTCCACATGCGGGTTTCACATGCCACCAACTCCACATTCACAGGAAACTTCAGCGCCACAGCCGTTTTCAGATAGCCCTCAATGCAAAGGCTCTAGACGCAAATATTGGTGTGAGAGCTAATTCAATCAAGGAAACACTGCATGTTGGTGAAGGGCATATTGAAGAAGGATCAGCCGAGTGGTTCTTGTGGGAGAACAACTCCATTTGGCTCACTAACTTCACACACCATCAGGCTTCCAAGCAGCTCTCAAGGAAACTCAGTTTTCACACTCTATGCTTAGTGCCCTTTGAGTGCATTATCTAGGAATGAACCTGGTAGAGCATCCCACACAAACGAATGCTCCACATGCGGGTTTCACATGCCACCAACTCCACATTTACAGACAACTTCAGCGCCACAGCCGTTTTCAGATAGAACTTAATGCAAAGGCTCTAGACGCAAATATTGGTATCAGAGCTAATTCAATCAAGGAAACACGGCATTTGGTGAAGGGCATATTGAAGAAGGATCAGCCGAGTGGTTCTTGTGGGAGAACAACTCCATTTGGCTCACTAACTTCACACACCATCATGCTTCCAAGCAGCTCTCAAGGAAACTCAGTTTTCACACTCTATGCTTAGTGCCCTTTTAGTGCATTATCTAGGAATGAACCTGGTAGAGCATCCCACACAAACGAATGCTCCACATGCGGGTTTCACATGCAACCAACTCCACATTCACAGGCAGCTTCAGCGCCACAGCCGTTTCCAGATAGCCCTCAATGCAAAGGCTCTAGTCGCAAATATTGGTGTGAGAGCTAGTTCAATCAAGGAAACACTGCATGTTGGTGAAGGGCATATTGAAGAAGGATCAGCCGAGTGGTTCTTGTGGGAGAACAACTCCATTTGGCTCAGTAACTTCACACACCATCAGGCTTCCAAGCCGCTCTCAAGGGAAACTCAATTTTCACCCTCTATGCTTAGTGCCCTTTGAGTGCCTAGGACTGAAATGAAGCTTGGTGAGCATCCCACACAAACGAATGCTCCACATGCGGGTTTCACATGCCACCAACTCCACATTCACAGGCAACTTCAGCGCCACAGCCGTTTTCAGATAGCCCTTAATGCAAAGGCTCTAGACGCAAATATTGGTGTGAGAGCTAATTCAATCAAGGAAACACTGCATGTTGGTGAAGGGCATATTGAAGAAGGATCAGCCAAGTGGTTCTTGTGGGAGAACAACTCGCTTTGGCTCACTAACTTCACACACCATCAGGCTTCCAAGCAGCTCTCAAGGAAACTCAGTTTTCACACTCTATGCTTAGTGCCCTTTGAGTGCATTATCTAGGAATGAACCTGGTAGAGCATCCCACACAAACGAATGCTCCACATGCGGGTTTCACATGCCACCAACTCCACATTCACAGGCAACTTCAGTGCCACAGCCGTTTTCAGATAGCCCTCAATGCAAAGGCTCTAGACGCAAATATTGGTGTGAGAGCTAATTCAATCAAGGAAACACTGCATGTTGGTGAAGGGCATATTGAAGAAGGATCAGCCGAGTGGTTCTTGTGGGAGAACAACTCCATTTGGCTCACTAACTTCACACACCATCAGGCTTCCAAGCAGCTCTCAAGGAACTCAGTTTTCACACTCTATGCTTAGTGCCCTTTGAGTGCATTATCTAGGAATGAACCTAGTAGAGCATCCCACACAAACGAATGCTCCACATGCGGGTTTCACATGCCACCAACTCCACATTCACAGACAACTTCAGCGCCACAGCCGTTTTCAGATAGCCCTCAATGCAAAGGCTCTAGACGCAAATATTGGTGTGAGAGCTAATTCAATCAAGGAAACACTGCATGTTGGTGAAGGGCATATTGAATAAGGATCAGCCGAGTGGTTCTTGTCGGAGAACAACTCCTAATTTGGCTCACTAACTTCACACACCATCAGGCTTCCAAGCAGCTCTCAAGGAACTCAGTTTTCACACTCTATGCTTAGTGCCCTTTGAGTGCCTAGGACTGAAATGAAGCTTGGTGAGCATCCCACACAAACGAATGCTCCACATGCGGGTTTCAAATGCAACCAACTCCACATTCACAGGCAACTTCAGCGCCACAGCCGTTTTCAGATAGCCCTCAATGCAAAGGCTCTAGACGCAAATATTGGTGTGAGAGCTAATTCAATCAAGGAAACACTGCATGTTGGTGAAAGGCATATGTTTTTTTGGTAGAAGAAGAAGATCAGCCGAGTGGTTCTTGTGGGAGAACAACTCCATTTGGCTGACTAACTTCACACACCATCAGGCTTCCAAGCAGCTCTCAAGGGAAACTCTGTTTTCACACTCTATGCTTAGTGCCCTTTGAGTGCATTATCTAGGAATGAACCTGGTAGAGCATCCCACACAAACGAATGCTCCACATGCGGGTTTCACATGCCACCAACTCCACATTCACAGGCAACTTCAGCGCCACAGCCGTTTTCAGATAGCCCTCAATGCAAAGGCTCTAGACGCAAATATTGGTGTGAGAGCTAATTCAATCAAGGAAACATTGCATGTTGTTGAACGGCATATTTAAGAAGGATCAGCCGAGTGGTTCTTGTGGGAGAACAACTCCATTTGGCTCACTAACTTCACACACTATCAGGCTTCCAAGCAGCTCTCAAGGAAACTCAGTTTTCACACTCTATGCTTAGTGCCCTTTGAGTGCATTATCTAGGAATGAACCTGGTAGAGCATCCCACACAAACGAATGCTCCACATGCGGGTTTCACATGCCACCAACTCCACATTCACAGGCAACTTCAGCGCCACAGCCGTTTTCAGATAGCCCTCAATGCAAAGGCTCTAGACGCAAATATTGGTGTGAGAGCTAATTCAATCAAGGAAACACTGCATGTTGGTGAAAGGCATATTGAAGAAGGATCAGCCGAGTGGTTCTTGTGGGAAAACAACTCCATTTTGCTCACTAACTTCACACACCATCAGGCTTCCAAGCAGCTCTCAAGGAAACTCAGTTTTCACACTCTATGCTTAGTGCCCTTTGAGTGCATTATCTAGGAATGAACCTGGTAGAGCATCCCACACAA
>NW_026701206.1:0-35043 GCF_030435755.1 Ochotona princeps | reverse complement strand
CTCTACCAGGTTCATTCCTAGATAATGCACTCAAAGGGCACTAAGCATAGAGTGTGAAAACTGAGTTTCCTTGAGAGCTGCTTGGAAGTCTGATGGTGTGTGAAGTTAGTGAGCCAAATGGAGTTGTTCTCCCACAAGAACCACTCGGCTGATCCTTCTTCAATATGCCCTTCACCAACATGCAGTGTTTCCTTGATTGAATTAGCTCTCACACCAATATTTGCGTCTAGAGCCTTTGCATTGAGGGCTATCTGAAAACGGCTGTGGCGCTGAAGTTGCCTGTCAATGTGGAGTTGGTGGCATGTGAAACGCGCATGTGGAGCATTCGTTTGTGTGGGATGCTCTACCAGGTTCATTCTTAGATAATGCACTCAAAGGGCACTAAGCATAGAGTGTGAAAACTGAGTTTCCTTGAGAGCTGCTTGGAAGCCTGATGGTGTGTGAAGTTAGTGAGCCAAATGGAGTTGTTCTCCCACAAGAACCACTCAGCTCATCCTTCTTCAATATGCCCTTCACCAACATGCAATGTTTCCTTGATTGAATTATCTCTCACACCAATATTTGCGTCTAGAGCCTTTGCATTGAGGGCTATCTGAAAACGGCTGTGGCGCTGAAGTTGCCTGTGAATGTGGAGTTGGTTGCATGTGAAACCCGCATGTGGAACATTCGTTTGTGTGGGATGTTCACCAAGCTTCATTTCAGTCCTAGGCACTCAAAGGGCACTAAGCATAGAGTGTGAAAACTGAGTTTCCTTGAGAGCTGCTTGGAAGCCTGATGGTGTGTGAAGTTAGTGAGCCAAATGGAGTTGTTCTCCCACAAGAACCACTCGGCTGATCCTTCTTCAATATGCCCTTCACCAACATGCAGTGTTTCCTTGATTGAATTAGCTCTCACACCAATATTTGCGTCTAGAGCCTTTGCATTGAGGGCTATCTGAAAACGGCTGTGGCGCTGAAGTTGCTTGTGAATGTGGAGTTGGTTGCATGTGAAACCCGCATGTGGAGCATTCGTTTGTGTGGGATGCTCACCAGGTTCATTCCTAGATAATGCACTCAAAGGGCACTAAGCATAGAGTGTGAAAATGGAGTTTCCTTGAGAGCTGCTTGGAAGCCTGATGGTGTGAGAAGTTAGTGAGCCAAATGGAGTTGTTCTCCCACAAGAACCACTCGGCTGATCCTTCTTCAATATGCCCTTCACCAACATGCAGTGTTTCCTTGATTGAATTAACTCTCACACCAATATTTGCGTCTAGAGCCTTTGCATTGAGGGCTATCTGAAAATGGCTGTGGCGCTGAAGTTGCCTGTGAATGTGGAGTTGGTGGCATGTGAAACCCGCATGTGGAGCATTCGTTTGTGTGGGATGCTCTACCAGGTTCATTCTTAGATAATGCACTCAAAGGGCACTAAGCATAGAGTGTGAAAACTGAGTTTCCTTGAGAGCTGCTTGGAAGCCTGATGGTGTGTGAAGTTAGTGAGCCAAATGGAGTTGTTCTCCCACAAGAACCACTCGGCTGATCCTTCTTCAATATGCCCTTCACCAACATGCAATGTTTCCTTGATTGAATTAGCTCTCACACCAATATTTGCGTCTAGAGCCTTTGCATTGAGGGCTATCTGAAAACGGCTGTGGCGCTGAAGTTGCCTGTGAATGTGGAGTTGGTGGCATGTGAAAGCCGCATGTGGAACATTCGTTTGTGTGGGATGTTCACCAAGCTTCATTTCAGTCCTAGGCACTCAAAGGGCACTAAGCATAGAGTGTGAAAACTGAGTTTCCTTGAGAGCTGCTTGGAAGCCTGATGGTGTGTGAAGTTAGTGAGCCAAATGGAGTTGTTCTCCCACAAGAACCACTCGGCTGATCCTTCTTCAATATGCCCTTCACCAACATGCAGTGTTTCCTTGATTGAATTAGCTCTCACACCAATATTTGCGTCTAGAGCCTTTGCATTGAGGGCTATCTGAAAACGGCTGTGGCGCTGAAGTTGCTTGTGAATGTGGAGTTGGTTGCATGTGAAACCCGCATGTGGAGCATTCGTTTGTGTGGGATGCTCTACCAGGTTCATTCCTAGATAATGCACTCAAAGGGCACTAAGCATAGAGTGTGAAAACTGAGTTTCCTTGAGAGCTGCTTGGAAGCCTGATGGTGTGTGAAGTTAGTGAGCCAAATGGAGTTGTTCTCCCACAAGAACCACTCGGCTGATCCTTCTTCAATATGCCCTTCACCAACATGCAGTGTTTCCTTGATTGAATTAGCTCTCACACCAATATTTGCGTCTAGAGCCTTTGCATTGAGGGCTATCTGAAAACGGCTGTGGCGCTGAAGTTGCCTGTGAATGTGGAGTTGGTGGCATGTGAAACCCGCATGTGGAGCATTCGTTTGTGTTGGATGCTCTACCAGGTTCATTCCTAGATAATGCACTCAAAGGGCACTAAGCATAGAGTGTGAAAACTGAGTTTCCTTGAGAGCTGCTTGGAAGCCTGATGGTGTGTGAAGTTAGTGAGCCAAATGGAGTTGTTCTCCCACAAGAACCACTCGGCTGATCCTTCTTCAATATGCCCTTCACCAACATGCAGTGTTTCCTTGATTGAATTAGCTCTCACACCAATATTTGCGTCTAGAGCCTTTGCATTGAGGGCTATCTGAAAACGGCTGTGGCGCTGAAGTTGCCTGTGAATGTGGAGTTGGTTGCATTTGAAACCCGCATGTGGAGCATTCGTTTGTGTGGGATGCTCTCCAAGCTTCATTTCAGTCCTAGGCACTCAAAGGGCACTAAGCATAGAGTGTGAAAACGGAGTTTCCTTGAGAGCTGCTTGGAAGCCTGATGGTGTGTGAAGTTAGTGAGCCAAATGGAGTTGTTCTCCCACAAGAACCACTCGGCTGATTCTTCTTCAATATGCCCTTCACCAACATGCAGTGTTTCCTTGATTGAATTAGCTCTCACACCAATATTTGCGTCTAGAGCCTTTGCATTGAGGGCTATCTGAAAACGGCTGTGGCGCTGAAGTTGCCTGTGAATGTGGAGTTGGTGTTATGTGAAACCCGCATGTGGAACATTCGTTTGTGTTGGATGTTCACCAAGATTCATTTCAGTCCTAGGCACTCAAAGGGCACTAAGCATAGAGTGTGAAAACTGAGTTTCCTTGAGAGCTGCTTGGAAGCCTGATGGTGTGTGAAGTTAGTGAGCCAAATGGAGTTGTTCTCCCACAAGAACCACTCGGCTGATCCTTCTTCAATATGCCCTTCACCAACATGCAGTGTTTCCTTGATTGAATTAACTCTCACACCAATATTTGCGTCTAGAGCCTTTGCATTGAGGGCTATCTGAAAACGGCTGTGGCGCTGAAGTTGCCTGTGAATGTGGAGTTGGTGGCATGTGAAACCCGCATGTGGAGCATTCGTTTGTGTGGGATGCTCTACCAGGTTCATTCCTAGATAATGCACTCAAAGGGCACTAAGCATAGAGTGTGAAAACTGAGTTTCCTTGAGAGCTGCTTGGAAGCCTGATTGTGTGTGAAGTTAGTGAGCCAAATGGAGTTGTTCTCCCACAAGAACCACTCAGCTGATTCTTCTTCAATATGCCCTTCACCAACATGCAGTGTTTCCTTGATTGAATTAGCTCTCACACCAATATTTGTGTCTAGAGCCTTTGCATTGAGGGCTATCTGAAAATGGCTGTGGCGCTGAAGTTGCCTGTGAATGTGGAGTTGGTGGCATGTGAAACCCGCATGTGGAGCATTCGTTTGTGTTGGATGCTCTACCAGGTTCATTCCTAGATAATGCACTCAAAGGGCACTAAGCATAGAGTGTGAAAACTGAGTTTCCTTGAGAGCTGCTTGGAAGCCTGATGTTGTGTGAAGTTAGTGAGCCAAATGGAGTTGTTCTCCCACAAGAACCACTCGGCTGATCCTTCTTCAATATGCCCTTCACCAACATGCAGTGTTTCCTTGATTGAATTAGCTCTCACACCAATATTTGCGTCTAGAGCCTTTGCATTGAGGGCTATCTGAAAACGGCTGTGGCGCTGAAGTTGCCTGTGATTGTGGAGTTGGTTGCATTTGAAACCCGCATGTGGACCATTCGTCTGTGTGGGATGCTCACCAAGCTTCATTTCAGTCCTAGCCACTCAAAGGGCACTAAGCATAGAGTGTGAAAACGGAGTTTCCTTGAGAGCTGCTTGGAAGCCTGATGGTGTGTGAAGTTAGTGAGACAAATGGAGTTGTTCTCTCACAAGAACCACTCGGCTGATCCTTCTTCAATATGCCCTTCACCAACATGCAGTGTTTCCTTGATTGAATTAGCTCTCACACCAATATTTGCGTCTAGAGCCTTTGCATTGAGGTCTATCTGAAAACGGCTGTGGCGCTGAAGTTGCCTGTGAATGTGGAGTTGGTGGCATGTGAAACCCGCATGTGGAGCATTCGTTTGTGTGGGATGCTCACCAGGTTCATTCCTAGATAATGCACTCAAAGGGCACTAAGCATAGAGTGTGAAAACTGAGTTTCCTTGAGAGCTGCTTGGAAGCCTGATGGTGTGTGAAGTTAGTGAGCCAAATGGAGTTGTTCTCCCACAAGAACCACTCGGTAGATCCTTCTTCAATATGGCCTTCACCAACATGCAGTGTTTCCTTGATTGAATTAGCTCTCACACCAATATTTGCGTCTAGAGCCTTTGCATTGAGGGCTATCTGAAAACGGCTGTGGCGCTGAAGTTTCCTGTGAATGTATAGTTGGTGGCATGTGAAACGCGCATGTGGAACATTCGTTTGTGTGGGATGTTCACCAAGCTTCATTTCAGTCCTAGGCACTCAAAGGGCACTAAGCATAGAGTGTGAAAACTGAGTTTCCTTGAGAGCTGCTTGGAAGCCTGATGGTGTGTGAAGTTAGTGAGCCAAATGGAGTTGTTCTCCCACAAGAACCACTCGGCTGATCCTTCTTCAATATGCCCTTCACCAACATGCAGTGTTTCCTTGATTGAATTAGCTCTCACACCAATATTTGCGTCTAGAGCCTTTGCATTGAGGGCTATTTGAAAACGGCTGTGGCGCTGAAGTTGCCTGTCAATGTGGAGTTGGTGGCATGTGAAACCCGCATGTGGAGCATTCGTTTGTGTGGGATGCTCTACCAAGTTCATTCCTAGATAATGCACTCAAAGGGCACTAAGCATAGAGTGTGAAAACTGAGTTTCCTTGAGAGCTGCTTGGAAGCCTGATGGTGTGTGAAGTTAGTGAGCCAAATGGAGTTGTTCTCCCACAAGAACCACTCGGCTGATCCTTCTTCAATATGCCCTTCACCAACATGCAGTGTTTCCTTGATTGAATTAGCTCTCACACCAATATTTGCGTCTAGAGCCTTTGCATTGAGTTCTATCTGAAAACGGCTGTGGCACTGAAGTTGCCTGTGAATGTGGAGTTGGTGGCATGTGAAACCCGCATGTGGAGCATTCGTTTGTGTGGGATGCTCACCAGGTTCATTCCTAGATAATGCACTCAAAGGGCACTAAGCATAGAGTGTGAAAACTGAGTTTCCTTGAGAGCTGCTTGGAAGCCTGATGGTGTGTGAAGTTAGTGAGCCAAATGGAGTTGTTCTCCCACAAGAACCACTCGGCTGATCCTTCTTCAATATGCCCTTCACCAACATGCAGTGTTTCCTTGATTGAATTAGCTCTCACACCAATATTTGCGTCTAGAGCCTTTGCATTGAGGGCTATCTGAAAACGGCTGTGGCGCTGAAGTTGCCTGTGAATGTGGAGTTGGTGGCATGTGAAACCCGCATGTGGAACATTCGTTTGTGTGGGATGTTCCCCAAGCTTCATTTCAGTCCTAGCCACTCAAAGGGCACTAAGCATAGAGTGTGAAAACGGAGTTTCCTTGAGAGCTGCTTGGAAGCCTGATGGTGTGTGAAGTTAGTGAGCCAAATGGAGTTGTTCTCCCACAAGAACCACTCGGCTGATCCTTCTTCAATATGCCCTTCACCAACATGCAGTGTTTCCTTGATTGAATTAGCTCTCACACCAATATTTGCGTCTAGAGCCTTTGCATTGAGGGCTATCTGAAAACGGCTGTGGCGCTGAAGTTGCCTGTGAATGTGGAGTTGGTGGCATGTGAAACGCGCATGTGGAGCATTCGTTTGTGTGGGATGCTCACCAAGCTTCATTTCAGTGCAAGGCACTCAAAGGGCACTAAGCATAGAGTGTGAAAACTGAGTTTCCTTGAGAGCTGCTTGGAAGCCTGATGGTGTGTGAAGTTAGTGAGCCAAATGGAGTTGTTCTCCCACAAGAACCACTCGGCTGATCCTTCTTCAATATGCCCTTCACCAACATGCAGTGTTTCCTTGATTGAATTAGCTCTCACACCAATATTTGCGTCTAGAGCCTTTGCATCGAGGGCTATCTGAAAACGGCTGTGGCGCTGAAGTTGCCTGTGAATGTGGAGTTGGTGGCATGTGAAACCCGCATGTGGAGCATTCGTTTGTGTGGGATGCTCTACCAGGTTCATTCCTAGATAATGCACTCAAAGGGCACTAAGCATAGAGTGTGAAAACTGAGTTTCCTTGAGAGCTGCTTGGAAGCCTGATGGTGTGTGAAGTTAGTGAGCCAAATGGAGTTGTTCTCCCACAAGAACCACTCGGCTGATCCTTCTTCAATATGCCCTTCACCAACATGCAGTGTTTCCTTGATTGAATTAGCTCTCACACCAATATTTGCGTCTAGAGCCTTTGCATTGAGGGCTATCTGAAAACGGCTGTGGCGCTGAAGTTGCCTGTGAATGTGGAGTTGGTGGCATGTGAAACCCGCATGTGGAACATTCGTTTGTGTGGGATGTTCACCAAGCTTCATTTCAGTCCTAGGCACTCAAAGGGCACTAAGCATAGAGTGTGAAAACGGAGTTTCCTTGAGAGCTGCTTGGAAGCCTGATGGTGTGTGAAGTTAGTGAGCCAAATGGAGTTGTTCTCCCACAAGAACCACTCGGCTGATCCTTCTTCAATATGCCCTTCACCAACATGCAGTGTTTCCTTGATTGAATTAGCTCTCACACCAATATTTTTGTCTAGATGCTTTGCATTGAGGGCTATCTGAAAACGGCTGTGGCGCTGAAGTTGCCTGTGAATGTGGAGTTGGTGGCATGTGAAACCCGCATGTGGAGCATTCGTTTGTGTGGGATGCTCTACCAGGTTCATTCCTAGATAATGCACTCAAAGGGCACTAAGCATAGAGTGTGAAAACTGAGTTTCCTTGAGAGCTGCTTGGAAGCCTGATGGTGTGTGAAGTTAGTGAGCCAAATGGAGTTGTTCTCCCACAAGAACCACTCGGCTGATCCTTCTTCAATATGCCCTTCACCAACATGCAGTGTTTCCTTGATTGAATTAGCTCTCACACCAATATTTTTGTCTAGAGGCTTTGCATTGAGGGCTATCTGAAAACGGCTGTGGCGCTGAAGTTGCCTGTGAATGTGGAGTTGGTTGCATTTGAAACCCGCATGTGGACCATTCGTCTGTGTGGGATGCTCACTAAGCTTCATTTCAGTCCTAGCCACTCAAAGGGCACTAAGCATAGAGTGTGAAAACTGAGTTTCCTTGAGAGCTGCTTGGAAGCCTGATGGTGTGTGAAGTTAGTGAGCCAAATGGAGTTGTTCTCCCACAAGAACCACTCGGCTGATCCTTCTTCAATATGCCCTTCACCAACATGCAGTGTTTCCTTGATTGAATTAGCTCTCACACCAATATTTGCGTCTAGAGCCTTTGCATTGAGGGTCTATCTGAAAACGGCTGTGGCACTGAAGTTGCCTGTGAATGTGGAGTTGGTGGCATGTGAAACCCGCATGTGGAGCATTCGTTTGTGTGGGATGCTCACCAGGTTCATTCCTAGATAATGCACTCAAAGGGCACTAAGCATAGAGTGTGAAAACTGAGTTTCCTTGAGAGCTGCTTGGAAGCCTGATGGTGTGTGAAGTTAGTGAGCCAAATGGAGTTGTTCTCCCACAAGAACCACTCGGTTGATCCTTCTTCAATATGGCCTTCACCAACATGCAGTGTTTCCTTGATTGAATTAGCTCTCACACCAATATTTGCGTCTAGAGCCTTTGCATTGAGGGCTATCTGAAAACGGCTGTGGCGCTGAAGTTGCCTGTGAATGTGGAGTTGGTGGCATGTGAAACGCGCATGTGGAACATTCGTTTGTGTGGGATGTTCACCAAGCTTCATTTCAGTCCTAGGCACTCAAAGGGCACTAAGCATAGAGTGTGAAAACTGAGTTTCCTTGAGAGCTGCTTGGAAGCCTGATGGTGTGTGAAGTTAGTGAGCCAAATGGAGTTGTTCTCCGACAAGAACCACTCGGCTGATCCTTCTTCAATATGCCCTTCACCAACATGCAGTGTTTCCTTGATTGAATTAGCTCTCACACCAATATTTGCGTCTAGAGCCTTTGCATTGAGGGCTATTTGAAAACGGCTGTGGCGCTGAAGTTGCCTGTCAATGTGGAGTTGGAGGCATGTGAAACCCGCATGTGGAGCATTCGTTTGTGTGGGATGCTCACCAAGCTTCATTCAGTGCTAGGCACTCAAAGGGCACTAAGCATAGAGTGTGAAAACTGAGTTTCCTTGAGAGCTGCTTGGAAGCCTGATGGTGTGTGAAGTTAGTGAGCCAAATGGAGTTGTTCTCCCACAAGAACCACTCGGCTGATCCTTCTTCAATATGCCCTTCACCAACATGCAGTGTTTCCTTGATTGAATTAGCTCTCACACCAATATTTGCGTCTAGAGCCTTTGCATTGAGGGCTATCTGAAAACGGCTGTGGCGCTGAAGTTGCCTGTGAATGTGGAGTTGGTTGCATTTGAAACCCGCATGTGGACCATTCGTCTGTGTGGGATGCTCACCAAGCTTCATTTCAGTCCTAGCCACTCAAAGGGCACTAAGCATAGAGTGTGAAAACTGAGTTTCCTTGAGAGCTGCTTGGAAGCCTGATGGTGTGTGAAGTTAGTGAGCCAAATGGAGTTGTTCTCCCACAAGAACCACTCGGCTGATCCTTCTTCAATATGCCCTTCACCAACATGCAGTGTTTCCTTGATTGAATTAGCTCTCACACCAATATTTGCGTCTAGAGCCTTTGCATTGAGGGTCTATCTGAAAACGGCTGTGGCACTGAAGTTGCCTGTGAATGTGGAGTTGGTGGCATGTGAAACCCGCATGTGGAGCATTCGTTTGTGTGGGATGCTCACCAGGTTCATTCCTAGATAATGCACTCAAAGGGCACTAAGCATAGAGTGTGAAAACTGAGTTTCCTTCAGAGCTGCTTGGAAGCCTGATGGTGTGTGAAGTTAGTGAGCCAAATGGAGTTGTTCTCCCACAAGAACCACTCGGTTGATCCTTCTTCAATATGGCCTTCACCAACATGCAGTGTTTCCTTGATTGAATTAGCTCTCACACCAATATTTGCGTCTAGAGCCTTTGCATTGAGGGCTATCTGAAAACGGCTGTGGCGCTGAAGTTGCCTGTGAATGTGGAGTTGGTGGCATGTGAAACCCGCATGTGGAACATTCGTTTGTGTGGGATGTTCACCAAGCTTCATTTCAGTCCTAGGCACTCAAAGGGCACTAAGCATAGAGTGTGAAAACTGAGTTTCCTTGAGAGCTGCTTGGAAGCCTGATGGTGTGTGAAGTTAGTGAGCCAAATGGAGTTGTTCTCCGACAAGAACCACTCGGCTGATCCTTCTTCAATATGCCCTTCACCAACATGCAGTGTTTCCTTGATTGAATTAGCTCTCACACCAATATTTGCGTCTAGAGCCTTTGCATTGAGGGCTATTTGAAAACGGCTGTGGCGCTGAAGTTGCCTGTGAATGTGGAGTTGGTGGCATGTGAAACCCGCATGTGGAGCATTCGTTTGTGTGGGATGCTCACCAAGCTTCATTCAGTGCTAGGCACTCAAAGGGCACTAAGCATAGAGTGTGAAAACTGAGTTTCCTTGAGAGCTGCTTGGAAGCCTGATGGTGTGTGAAGTTAGTGAGCCAAATGGAGTTGTTCTAACACAAGAACCACTCGGCTGATCCTTCTTCAATATGCCCTTCACCAACATGCAGTGTTTCCTTGATTGAATTAGCTCTCACACCAATATTTGCGTCTAGAGCCTTTGCATTGAGGGCTATCTGAAAACGGCTGTGGCGCTGAAGTTGCCTGTGAATGTGGAGTTGGTGGCATGTGAAACCCGCATGTGGAGCATTCGTTTGTGTGGGATGCTCTACCAGGTTCATTCCTAGATAATGCACTCAAAGGGCACTAAGCATAGAGTGTGAAAACTGAGTTTCCTTGAGAGCTGCTTGGA
This sequence comes from Ochotona princeps, assembly GCF_030435755.1. NCBI lineage: Eukaryota > Metazoa > Chordata > Mammalia > Lagomorpha > Ochotonidae > Ochotona > Ochotona princeps. The sequence goes on along the minus strand of NW_026701206.1, from coordinate 24,732 downwards.
AGTCTGATGGTGTGTGAAGTTAGTGAGCCAAATGGAGTTGTTCTCCCACAAGAACCACTCGGCTGATCCTTCTTCAATATGCCCTTCACCAACATGCAGTGTTTCCTTGATTGAATTAGCTCTCACACCAATATTTGCGTCTAGAGCCTTTGCATTGAGGGCTATCTGAAAACGGCTGTGGCGCTGAAGTTGCCTGTGAATGTGGAGTTGGTGGCATGTGAAACCCGCATGTGGAGCATTCGTTTGTGTGGGATGCTCTACCAGGTTCATTCCTAGATAATGCACTCAAAGGGCACTAAGCATAGAGTGTGAAAACTGAGTTTCCTTGAGAGCTGCTTGGAAGCCTGATGGTGTGTGAAGTTAGTGAGCCAAATGGAGTTGTTCTCCCACAAGAACCACTCGGCTGATCCTTCTTCAATATGCCCTTCACCAACATGCAGTGTTTCCTTGATTGAATTAGCTCTCACACCAATATTTGCGTCTAGAGCCTTTGCATTGAGGGCTATTTGAAAACGGCTGTGGCGCTGAAGTTGCCTGTCAATGTGGATTTGGTGGCATCTGAAACCCGCATGTGGAGCATTCGTTTGTGTGGGATGCTCACCAAGCTTCATTCAGTGCTAGGCACTCAAAGGGCACTAAGCATAGAGTGTGAAAACTGAGTTTCCTTGAGAGCTGCTTGGAAGCCTGATGGTGTGTGAAGTTAGTGAGCCAAATGGAGTTGTTCTAACACAAGAACCACTCGGCTGATCCTTCTTCAATATGCCCTTCACCAACATGCAGTGTTTCCTTGATTGAATTAGCTCTCACACCAATATTTGCGTCTAGAGCCTTTGCATTGAGGGCTATCTGAAAATGGCTGTGGCGCTGAAGTTGCCTGTGAATGTGGAGTTGGTGGCATGTGAAACCCGCATGTGGAGCATTCGTTTGTGTTGGATGCTCTACCAGGTTCATTCCTAGATAATGCACTCAAAGGGCAGTAAGCATAGAGTGTGAAAACTGAGTTTCCTTGAGAGCTGCTTGGAAGCCTGATGGTGTGTGAAGTTAGTGAGCCAAATGGAGTTGTTCTCCCACAAGAACCACTCGGCTGATCCTTCTTCAATATGCCCTTCACCAACATGCAGTGTTTCCTTGATTGAATTAGCTCTCACACCAATATTTGCGTCTAGAGCCTTTGCATTGAGGGCTATCTGAAAACGGCTGTGGCGCTGAAGTTGCCTGTGAATGTGGAGTTGGTTGCATTTGAAACCCGCATGTGGACCATTCGTCTGTGTGGGATGCTCACCAAGCTTCATTTCAGTCCTAGCCACTCAAAGGGCACTAAGCATAGAGTGTGAAAACTGAGTTTCCTTGAGAGCTGCTTGGAAGCCTGATGGTGTGTGAAGTTAGTGAGCCAAATGGAGTTGTTCTCCCACAAGAACCACTCGGCTGATCCTTCTTCAATATGCCCTTCACCAACATGCAGTGTTTCCTTGATTGAATTAGCTCTCACACCAATATTTGCGTCTAGAGCCTTTGCATTGAGGGTCTACCTAAAAACGGCTGTGGCACTGAAGTTGCCTGTGAATGTGGAGTTGGTGGCATGTGAAACCCGCATGTGGAGCATTCGTTTGTGTGGGATGCTCACCAGGTTCATTCCTAGATAATGCACTCAAAGGGCACTAAGCATAGAGTGTGAAAACTGAGTTTCCTTCAGAGCTGCTTGGAAGCCTGATGATGTGTGAAGTTAGTGAGCCAAATGGAGTTGTTCTCCCACAAGAACCACTCGGTTGATCCTTCTTCAATATGGCCTTCACCAACATGCAGTGTTTCCTTGATTGAATTAGCTCTCACACCAATATTTGCGTCTAGAGCCTTTGCATTGAGGGCTATCTGAAAACGGCTGTGGCGCTGAAGTTGACTGAGAATGTGGAGTTGGTGGCATGTGAAACCCGCATGTGGAGCATTCGTTTGTGTGGGATGCTCACCAAGCTTCATTCAGTGCTAGGCACTCAAAGGGCACTAAGCATAGAGTGTGAAAACTGAGTTTCCTTGAGAGCTGCTTGGAAGCCTGATGGTGTGTGAAGTTAGTGAGCCAAATGGAGTTGTTCTAACACAAGAACCACTCGGCTGATCCTTCTTCAATATGCCCTTCACCAACATGCAGTGTTTCCTTGATTGAATTAGCTCTCACACCAATATTTGCGTCTAGAGCCTTTGCATTGAGGGCTATCTGAAAACGGCTGTGGCGCTGAAGTTGCCTGTGAATGTGGAGTTGGTGGCATGTGAAACCCGCATGTGGAGCATTCGTTTGTGTGGGATGCTCTACCAGGTTCATTCCTAGATAATGCACTCAAAGGGCACTAAGCATAGAGTGTGAAAACTGAGTTTCCTTGAGAGCTGCTTGGAAGTCTGATGGTGTGTGAAGTTAGTGAGCCAAATGGAGTTGTTCTCCCACAAGAACCACTCGGCTGATCCTTCTTCAATATGCCCTTCACCAACATGCAGTGTTTCCTTGATTGAATTAGCTCTCACACCAATATTTGCGTCTAGAGCCTTTGCATTGAGGGCTATCTGAAAACGGCTGTGGCGCTGAAGTTGCCTGTGAATGTGGAGTTGGTGGCATGTGAAACCCGCATGTGGAGCATTCGTTTGTGTGGGATGCTCTACCAGGTTCATTCCTAGATAATGCACTCAAAGGGCACTAAGCATAGAGTGTGAAAACTGAGTTTCCTTGAGAGCTGCTTGGAAGCCTGATGGTGTGTGAAGTTAGTGAGCCAAATGGAGTTGTTCTCCCACAAGAACCACTCGGCTGATCCTTCTTCAATATGCCCTTCACCAACATGCAGTGTTTCCTTGATTGAATTAGCTCTCACACCAATATTTGCGTCTAGAGCCTTTGCATTGAGGGCTATTTGAAAACGGCTGTGGCGCTGAAGTTGCCTGTCAATGTGGATTTGGTGGCATCTGAAACCCGCATGTGGAGCATTCGTTTGTGTGGGATGCTCACCAAGCTTCATTCAGTGCTAGGCACTCAAAGGGCACTAAGCATAGAGTGTGAAAACTGAGTTTCCTTGAGAGCTGCTTGGAAGCCTGATGGTGTGTGAAGTTAGTGAGCCAAATGGAGTTGTTCTAACACAAGAACCACTCGGCTGATCCTTCTTCAATATGCCCTTCACCAACATGCAGTGTTTCCTTGATTGAATTAGCTCTCACACCAATATTTGCGTCTAGAGCCTTTGCATTGAGGGCTATCTGAAAATGGCTGTGGCGCTGAAGTTGCCTGTGAATGTGGAGTTGGTGGCATGTGAAACCCGCATGTGGAGCATTCGTTTGTGTTGGATGCTCTACCAGGTTCATTCCTAGATAATGCACTCAAAGGGCAGTAAGCATAGAGTGTGAAAACTGAGTTTCCTTGAGAGCTGCTTGGAAGCCTGATGGTGTGTGAAGTTAGTGAGCCAAATGGAGTTGTTCTCCCACAAGAACCACTCGGCTGATCCTTCTTCAATATGCCCTTCACCAACATGCAGTGTTTCCTTGATTGAATTAGCTCTCACACCAATATTTGCGTCTAGAGCCTTTGCATTGAGGGCTATCTGAAAACGGCTGTGGCGCTGAAGTTGCCTGTGAATGTGGAGTTGGTTGCATTTGAAACCCGCATGTGGACCATTCGTCTGTGTGGGATGCTCACCAAGCTTCATTTCAGTCCTAGCCACTCAAAGGGCACTAAGCATAGAGTGTGAAAACTGAGTTTCCTTGAGAGCTGCTTGGAAGCCTGATGGTGTGTGAAGTTAGTGAGCCAAATGGAGTTGTTCTCCCACAAGAACCACTCGGCTGATCCTTCTTCAATATGCCCTTCACCAACATGCAGTGTTTCCTTGATTGAATTAGCTCTCACACCAATATTTGCGTCTAGAGCCTTTGCATTGAGGGTCTACCTAAAAACGGCTGTGGCACTGAAGTTGCCTGTGAATGTGGAGTTGGTGGCATGTGAAACCCGCATGTGGAGCATTCGTTTGTGTGGGATGCTCACCAGGTTCATTCCTAGATAATGCACTCAAAGGGCACTAAGCATAGAGTGTGAAAACTGAGTTTCCTTCAGAGCTGCTTGGAAGCCTGATGGTGTGTGAAGTTAGTGAGCCAAATGGAGTTGTTCTCCCACAAGAACCACTCGGTTGATCCTTCTTCAATATGGCCTTCACCAACATGCAGTGTTTCCTTGATTGAATTAGCTCTCACACCAATATTTGCGTCTAGAGCCTTTGCATTGAGGGCTATCTGAAAACGGCTGTGGCGCTGAAGTTGCCTGTGAATGTGGAGTTGGTGGCATGTGAAACGCGCATGTGGAACATTCGTTTGTGTGGGATGTTCACCAAGCTTCATTTCAGTCCTAGGCACTCAAAGGGCACTAAGCATAGAGTGTGAAAACTGAGTTTCCTTGAGAGCTGCTTGGAAGCCTGATGGTGTGTGAAGTTAGTGAGCCAAATGGAGTTGTTCTAACACAAGAACCACTCGGCTGATCCTTCTTCAATATGCCCTTCACCAACATGCAGTGTTTCCTTGATTGAATTAGCTCTCACACCAATATTTGCGTCTAGAGCCTTTGCATTGAGGGCTATCTGAAAACGGCTGTGGCGCTGAAGTTGCCTGTGAATGTGGAGTTGGTGGCATGTGAAACCCGCATGTGGAGCATTCGTTTGTGTGGGATGCTCTACCAGGTTCATTCCTAGATAATGCACTCAAAGGGCACTAAGCATAGAGTGTGAAAACTGAGTTTCCTTGAGAGCTGCTTGGAAGTCTGATGGTGTGTGAAGTTAGTGAGCCAAATGGAGTTGTTCTAACACAAGAACCACTCGGCTGATCCTTCTTCAATATGCCCTTCACCAACATGCAGTGTTTCCTTGATTGAATTAGCTCTCACACCAATATTTGCGTCTAGAGCCTTTGCATTGAGGGCTATCTGAAAACGGCTGTGGCGCTGAAGTTGCCTGTCAATGTGGAGTTGGTGGCATGTGAAACCCGCATGTGGAGCATTCGTTTGTGTGGGATGCTCTACCAGGTTCATTCTTAGATAATGCACTCAAAGGGCACTAAGCATAGAGTGTGAAAACTGAGTTTCCTTGAGAGCTGCTTGGAAGCCTGATGGTGTGTGAAGTTAGTGAGCCAAATGGAGTTGTTCTCCCACAAGAACCACTCAGCTCATCCTTCTTCAATATGCCCTTCACCAACATGGAATGTTTCCTTGATTGAATTATCTCCCACACCAATATTTGCGTCTAGAGCCTTTGCATTGAGGGCTATCTGAAAACGGCTGTGGCGCTGAAGTTGCCTGTGAATGTGGAGTTGGTTGCATGTGAAACCCGCATGTGGAACATTCGTTTGTGTGGGATGTTCACCAAGCTTCATTTCAGTCCTAGGCACTCAAAGGGCACTAAGCATAGAGTGTGAAAACTGAGTTTCCTTGAGAGCTGCTTGGAAGCCTGATGGTGTGTGAAGTTAGTGAGCCAAATGGAGTTGTTCTCCCACAAGAACCACTCGGCTGATCCTTCTTCAATATGCCCTTCACCAACATGCAGTGTTTCCTTGATTGAATTAGCTCTCACACCAATATTTGCGTCTAGAGCCTTTGCATTGAGGGCTATCTGAAAACGGCTGTGGCGCTGAAGTTGCCTGTGAATGTTGAGTTGGTGGCATGTGAAACCCGCATGTGGAGCATTCGTTTGTGTGGGATGCTCACCAGGCTCATTCCTAGCTAATGCACTGAAAGGGCACTAAGCATAGAGTGTGAAAACTGAGTTTCCTTGAGAGCTGCTTGGAAGCCTGATGGTGTGTGAAGTTAGTGAGCCAAATGGAGTTGTTCTCCCACAAGAACCACTCGGTTGATCCTTCTTCAATATGGCCTTCACCAACATGCAGTGTTTCCTTGATTGAATTAGCTCTCACACCAATATTTGCGTCTAGAGCCTTTGCATTGAGGGCTATCTGAAAACGGCTGTGGCGCTGAAGTTGCCTGTGAATGTGGAGTTGGTGGCATGTGAAACGCGCATGTGGAACATTCGTTTGTGTGGGATGTTCACCAAGCTTCATTTCAGTCCTAGGCACTCAAAGGGCACTAAGCATAGAGTGTGAAAACTGAGTTTCCTTGAGAGCTGCTTGGAAGCCTGATGGTGTGTGAAGTTAGTGAGCCAAATGGAGTTGTTCTCCGACAAGAACCACTCGGCTGATCCTTCTTCAATATGCCCTTCACCAACATGCAGTGTTTCCTTGATTGAATTAGCTCTCACACCAATATTTGCGTCTAGAGCCTTTGCATTGAGGGCTATTTGAAAACGGCTGTGGCGCTGAAGTTGCCTGTCAATGTGGAGTTGGTGGCATGTGAAACCCGCATGTGGAGCATTCGTTTGTGTGGGATGCTCACCAAGCTTCATTCAGTGCTAGGCACTCAAAGGGCACTAAGCATAGAGTGTGAAAACTGAGTTTCCTTGAGAGCTGCTTGGAAGCCTGATGGTGTGTGAAGTTAGTGAGCCAAATGGAGTTGTTCTAACACAAGAACCACTCGGCTGATCCTTCTTCAATATGGCCTTCACCAACATGCAGTGTTTCCTTGATTGAATTAGCTCTCACACCAATATTTGCGTCTAGAGCCTTTGCATTGAGGGCTATCTGAAAACGGCTGTGGCGCTGAAGTTGCCTGTGAATGTGGAGTTGGTGGCATGTGAAACCCGCATGTGGAGCATTCGTTTGTGTGGGATGCTCTACCAGGTTCATTCTTAGATAATGCACTCAAAGGGCACTAAGCATAGAGTGTGAAAACTGAGTTTCCTTGAGAGCTGCTTGGAAGCCTGATGGTGTGTGAAGTTAGTGAGCCAAATGGAGTTGTTCTCCCACAAGAACCACTCGGCTGATCCTTCTTCAATATGCCCTTCACCAACATGCAATGTTTCCTTGATTGAATTAGCTCTCACACCAATATTTGCGTCTAGAGCCTTTGCATTGAGGGCTATCTGAAAACGGCTGTGGCGCTGAAGTTGCCTGTGAATGTGGAGTTGGTGGCATGTGAAAGCCGCATGTGGAACATTCGTTTGTGTGGGATGTTCACCAAGCTTCATTTCAGTCCTAGGCACTCAAAGGTCACTAAGCATAGAGTGTGAAAACTGAGTTTCCTTGAGAGCTGCTTGGAAGCCTGATGGTGTGTGAAGTTAGTGAGCCAAATGGAGTTGTTCTCCCACAAGAACCACTCGGCTGATCCTTCTTCAATATGCCCTTCACCAACATGCAGTGTTTCCTTGATTGAATTAGCTCTCACACCAATATTTGCGTCTAGAGCCTTTGCATTGAGGGCTATCTGAAAACGGCTGTGGCGCTGAAGTTGCTTGTGAATGTGGAGTTGGTTGCATGTGAAACCCGTATGTGGAGCATTCGTTTGTGTGGGATGCTCTACCAGGTTCATTCCTAGATAATGCACTCAAAGGGCACTAAGCATAGAGTGTGAAAACGGAGTTTCCTTGAGAGCTGCTTGGAAGCCTGATGGTGTGTGAAGTTAGTGAGCCAAATGGAGTTGTTCTCCCACAAGAACCACTCGGCTGATCCTTCTTCAATATGCCCTTCACCAACATGCAGTGTTTCCTTGATTGAATTAGCTCTCACACCAATATTTGCGTCTAGAGCCTTTGCATTGAGGGCTATCTGAAAACGGCTGTGGCGCTGAAGTTGCCTGTGAATGTGGAGTTGGTGGCATGTGAAACCCGCATGTGGAGCATTCGTTTGTGTTGGATGCTCTACCAGGTTCATTCCTAGATAATGCACTCAAAGGGCACTAAGCATAGAGTGTGAAAACTGAGTTTCCTTGAGAGCTGCTTGGAAGCCTGATGGTGTGTGAAGTTAGTGAGCCAAATGGAGTTGTTCTCCCACAAGAACCACTCGGCTGATCCTTCTTCAATATGCCCTTCACCAACATGCAGTGTTTCCTTGATTGAATTAGCTCTCACACCAATATTTGCGTCTAGAGCCTTTGCATTGAGGGCTATCTGAAAACGGCTGTGGCGCTGAAGTTGCCTGTGAATGTGGAGTTGGTTGCATTTGAAACCCGCATGTGGACCATTCGTCTTTGTGGGATGCTCACCAAGCTTCATTTCAGTCCTAGCCACTCAAAGGGCACTAGGCATAGAGTGTGAAAACTGAGTTTCCTTGAGAGCTGCTTGGAAGCCTGATGGTGTGTGAAGTTAGTGAGCCAAATGGAGTTGTTCTCCCACAAGAACCACTCGGCTGATCCTTCTTCAATATGCCCTTCACCAACATGCAGTGTTTCCTTGATTGAATTAGCTCTCACACCAATATTTGCGTCTAGAGCCTTTGCATTGAGGGCTATCTGAAAACGGCTGTGGCGCTGAAGTTGCCTGTCAATGTGGAGTTGGTTGCATTTGAAACCCGCATGTGGAGCATTCGTTTGTGTGGGATGCTCTCCAAGCTTCATTTCAGTCCTAGGCACTCAAAGGGCACTAAGCATAGAGTGTGAAAACGGAGTTTCCTTGAGAGCTGCTTGGAAGCCTGATGGTGTGTGAAGTTAGTGAGCCAAATGGAGTTGTTCTCCCACAAGAACCACTCGGCTGATTCTTCTTCAATATGCCCTTCACCAACATGCAGTGTTTCCTTGATTGAATTAGCTCTCACACCAATATTTGCGTCTAGAGCCTTTGCATTGAGGGCTATCTGAAAACGGCTGTGGCGCTGAAGTTGCCTGTGAATGTGGAGTTGGTGGCATGTGAAACCCGCATGTGGAACATTCGTTTGTGTTGGATGTTCACCAAGCTTCATTTCAGTCCTAGGCTCTCAAAGGGCACTAAGCATAGAGTGTGAAAACTGAGTTTCCTTGAGAGCTGCTTGGAAGCCTGATGGTGTGTGAAGTTAGTGAGCCAAATGGAGTTGTTCTCCCACAAGAACCACTCGGCTGATCCTTCTTCAATATGCCCTTCACCAACATGCAGTGTTTCCTTGATTGAATTAGCTCTCACACCAATATTTGCGTCTAGAGCCTTTGCATTGAGGGCTATCTGAAAACGGCTGTGGCGCTGAAGTTGCCTGTGAATGTGGAGTTGGTGGCATGTGAAACCCGCATGTGGAGCATTCGTTTGTGTGGGATGCTCTACCAGGTTCATTCCTAGATAATGCACTCAAAGGGCACTAAGCATAGAGTGTGAAAACTGAGTTTCTTTGAGAGCTGCTTGGAAGCCTGATTGTGTGTGAAGTTAGTGAGCCAAATGGAGTTGTTCTCCCACAAGAACCACTCAGCTGATTCTTCTTCAATATGCCCTTCACCAACATGCAGTGTTTCCTTGATTGAATTAGCTCTCACACCAATATTTGTGTCTAGAGCCTTTGCATTGAGGGCTATCTGAAAATGGCTGTGGCGCTGAAGTTGCCTGTCAATGTGGAGTTGGTGGCATGTGAAACCCGCATGTGGAGCATTCGTTTGTGTGGGATGCTCTACCAGGTTCATTCCTAGATAATGCACTCAAAGGGCACTAAGCATAGAGTGTGAAAACTGAGTTTCCTTGAGAGCTGCTTGGAAGCCTGATGGTGTGTGAAGTTAGTGAGCCAAATGGAGTTGTTCTCCCACAAGAACCACTCGGCTGATCCTTCTTCAATATGCCCTTCACCAACATGCAGTGTTTCCTTGATTGAATTAGCTCTCACACCAATATTTGCGTCTAGAGCCTTTGCATTGAGGGCTATCTGAAAACGGCTGTGGCGCTGAAGTTGCCTGTGATTGTGGAGTTGGTTGCATTTGAAACCCGCATGTGGACCATTCGTCTGTGTGGGATGCTCACCAAGCTTCATTTCAGTGCTAGCCACTCAAAGGGCACTAAGCATAGAGTGTGAAAACGGAGTTTCCTTGAGAGCTGCTTGGAAGCCTGATGGTTAGTGAAGTTAGTGAGACAAATGGAGTTGTTCTCTCACAAGAACCACTCGGCTGATCCTTCTTCAATATGCCCTTCACCAACATGCAGTGTTTCCTTGATTGAATTAGCTCTCACACCAATATTTGCGTCTAGAGCCTTTGCATTGAGGTCTATCTGAAAACGGCTGTGGCGCTGAAGTTGCCTGTGAATGTGGAGTTGGTGGCATGTGAAACCCGCATGTGGAGCATTCGTTTGTGTGGGATGCTCACCAGGTTCATTCCTAGATAATGCACTCAAAGGGCACTAAGCATAGAGTGTGAAAACTGAGTTTCCTTGAGAGCTGCTTGGAAGCCTGATGGTGTGTGAAGTTAGTGAGCCAAATGGAGTTGTTCTCCCACAAGAACCACTCGGTAGATCCTTCTTCAATATGGCCTTCACCAACATGCAGTGTTTCCTTGATTGAATTAGCTCTCACACCAATATTTGCGTCTAGAGCCTTTGCATTGAGGGCTATCTGAAAACGGCTGTGGCGCTGAAGTTTCCTGTGAATGTATAGTTGGTGGCATGTGAAACGCGCATGTGGAACATTCGTTTGTGTGGGATGTTCACCAAGCTTCATTTCAGTCCTAGGCACTCAAAGGGCACTAAGCATAGAGTGTGAAAACTGAGTTTCCTTGAGAGCTGCTTGGAAGCCTGATGGTGTGTGAAGTTAGTGAGCCAAATGGAGTTGTTCTCCCACAAGAACCACTCGGCTGATCCTTCTTCAATATGCCCTTCACCAACATGCAGTGTTTCCTTGATTGAATTAGCTCTCACACCAATATTTGCGTCTAGAGCCTTTGCATTGAGGGCTATCTGAAAACGGCTGTGGCGCTGAAGTTGCCTGTCAATGTGGAGTTGGTGGCATGTGAAACCCGCATGTGGAGCATTCGTTTGTGTGGGATGCTCTACCAAGTTCATTCCTAGATAATGCACTCAAAGGGCACTAAGCATAGAGTGTGAAAACTGAGTTTCCTTGAGAGCTGCTTGGAAGCCTGATGGTGTGTGAAGTTAGTGAGCCAAATGGAGTTGTTCTCCCACAAGAACCACTCGGCTGATCCTTCTTCAATATGCCCTTCACCAACATGCAGTGTTTCCTTGATTGAATTAGCTCTCACACCAATATTTGCGTCTAGAGCCTTTGCATTGAGTTCTATCTGAAAACGGCTGTGGCACTGAAGTTGCCTGTGAATGTGGAGTTGGTGGCATGTGAAACCCGCATGTGGAGCATTCGTTTGTGTTGGATGCTCACCAGGTTCATTCCTAGATAATGCACTCAAAGGGCACTAAGCATAGAGTGTGAAAACTGAGTTTCCTTGAGAGCTGCTTGGAAGCCTGATGGTGTGTGAAGTTAGTGAGCCAAATGGAGTTGTTCTCCCACAAGAACCACTCGGCTGATCCTTCTTCAATATGCCCTTCACCAACATGCAGTGTTTCCTTGATTGAATTAGCTCTCACACCAATATTTGCGTCTAGAGCCTTTGCATTGAGGGCTATCTGAAAACGGCTGTGGCGCTGAAGTTGCCTGTGAATGTGGAGTTGGTGGCATGTGAAACCCGCATGTGGAACATTCGTTTGTGTGGGATGTTCCCCAAGCTTCATTTCAGTCCTAGCCACTCAAAGGGCACTAAGCATAGAGTGTGAAAACGGAGTTTCCTTGAGAGCTGCTTGGAAGCCTGATGGTGTGTGAAGTTAGTGAGCCAAATGGAGTTGTTCTCCCACAAGAACCACTCGGCTGATCCTTCTTCAATATGCCCTTCACCAACATGCAGTGTTTCCTTGATTGAATTAGCTCTCACACCAATATTTTTGTCTAGAGGCTTTGCATTGAGGGCTATCTGAAAACGGCTGTGGCGCTGAAGTTGCCTGTGAATGTGGAGTTGGTGGCATGTGAAACGCGCATGTGGAGCATTCGTTTGTGTGGGGTGCTCACCAAGCTTCATTTCAGTCCAAGGCACCCAAAGGGCACTAAGCATAGAGTGTGAAAACTGAGTTTCCTTGAGAGCTGCTTGGAAGCCTGATGGTGTGTGAAGTTAGTGAGCCAAATGGAGTTGTTCTCCCACAAGAACCACTCGGCTGATCCTTCTTCAATATGCCCTTCACCAACATGCAGTGTTTCCTTGATTGAATTAGCTCTCACACCAATATTTGCGTCTAGAGCCTTTGCATTGAGGGCTATCTGAAAACGGCTGTGGCGCTGAAGTTGCCTGTGAATGTGGAGTTGGTGGCATGTGAAACCCGCATGTGGAGCATTCGTTTGTGTGGGATGCTCTACCAGGTTCATTCCTAGATAATGCACTCAAAGGGCACTAAGCATAGAGTGTGAAAACTGAGTTTCCTTGAGAGCTGCTTGGAAGCCTGATGGTGTGTGAAGTTAGTGAGCCAAATGGAGTTGTTCTCCCACAAGAACCACTCGGCTGATCCTTCTTCAATATGCCCTTCACCAACATGCAGTGTTTCCTTGATTGAATTAGCTCTCACACCAATATTTGCGTCTAGAGCCTTTGCATTGAGGGCTATCTGAAAACGGCTGTGGCGCTGAAGTTGCCTGTGAATGTGGAGTTGGTGGCATGTGAAACCCGCATGTGGAACATTCGTTTGTGTGGGATGTTCACCAAGCTTCATTTCAGTCCTAGGCACTCAAAGGGCACTAAGCATAGAGTGTGAAAACTGAGTTTCCTTGAGAGCTGCTTGGAAGCCTGATGGTGTGTGAAGTTAGTGAGCCAAATGGAGTTGTTCTCCCACAAGAACCACTCGGCTGATCCTTCTTCAATATGCCCTTCACCAACATGCAGTGTTTCCTTGATTGAATTAGCTCTCACACCAATATTTTGTCTAGATGCTTTGCATTGAGGGCTATCTGAAAACGGCTGTGGCGCTGAAGTTGCCTGTGAATGTGGAGTTGGTGGCATGTGAAACCCGCATATGGAGCATTCGTTTGTGTGGGATGCTCTACCAGGTTCATTCCTAGATAATGCACTCAAAGGGCACTAAGCATAGAGTGTGAAAACTGAGTTTCCTTGAGAGCTGCTTGGAAGCCTGATGGTGTGTGAAGTTAGTGAGCCAAATGGAGTTGTTCTCCCACAAGAACCACTCGGCTGATCCTTCTTCAATATGCCCTTCACCAACATGCAGTGTTTCCTTGATTGAATTAGCTCTCACACCAATATTTGCGTCTAGAGCCTTTGCATTGAGGGCTATCTTAAAACGGCTGTGGCGCTGAAGTTGCCTGTCAATGTGGAGTTGGTTGCATTTGAAACCCGCATGTGGAGCATTCATTTGTGTGGGATGCTCACCAAGCTTCATTTCAGTCCTAGGCACTCAAAGGGCACTAAGCATAGAGTGTGAAAACGGAGTTTCCTTGAGAGCTGCTTGGAAGCCTGATGGTATGTGAAGTTAGTGAGCCAAATGGAGTTGTTCTCCCACAAGAACCACTCGGCTGATTCTTCTTCAATATGCCCTTCACCAACATGCAGTGTTTCCTTGATTGAATTAGCTCTCACACCAATATTTGCGTCTAGAGCCTTTGCATTGAGGGCTATCTGAAAACGGCTGTGGCGCTGAAGTTGCCTGTGAATGTGGAGTTGGTTGCATTTGAAACCCGCATGTGGACCATTCGTCTGTGTGGGATGCTCACCAAGCTTCATTTCAGTCCTAGCCACTCAAAGGGCACTAAGCATAGAGTGTGAAAACTGAGTTTCCTTGAGAGCTGCTTGGAAGCCTGATGGTGTGTGAAGTTAGTGAGCCAAATGGAGTTGTTCTCCCACAAGAACCACTCGGCTGATCCTTCTTCAATATGCCCTTCACCAACATGCAGTGTTTCCTTGATTGAATTAGCTCTCACACCAATATTTGCGTCTAGAGCCTTTGCATTGAGGGCTATCTGAAAACGGCTGTGGCGCTGAAGTTGCCTGTGAATGTGGAGTTGGTTGCATTTGAAACCCGCATGTGGAGCATTCGTTTGTGTGGGATGCTCTACCAGGTTCATTCCTAGATAATGCACTCAAAGGGCACTAAGCATAGAGTGTGAAAACTGAGTTTCCTTGAGAGCTGCTTGGAAGCCTGATGGTGTGTGAAGTTAGTGAGCCAAATGGAGTTGTTCTCCCACAAGAACCACTCGGCTGATCCTTCTTCAATATGCCCTTCACCAACATGCAGTGTTTCCTTGATTGAATTAGCTCTCACACCAATATTTGCGTCTAGAGCCTTTGCATTGAGGGCTATTTGAAAACGGCTGTGGCGCTGAAGTTGCCTGTCAATGTGGATTTGGTGGCATGTGAAACCCGCATGTGGAGCATTCGTTTGTGTGGGATGCTCACCAAGCTTCATTCAGTGCTAGGCACTCAAAGGGCACTAAGCATAGAGTGTGAAAACTGAGTTTCCTTGAGAGCTGCTTGGAAGCCTGATGGTGTGTGAAGTTAGTGAGCCAAATGGAGTTGTTCTAACACAAGAACCACTCGGCTGATCCTTCTTCAATATGCCCTTCACCAACATGCAGTGTTTCCTTGATTGAATTAGCTCTCACACCAATATTTGCGTCTAGAGCCTTTGCATTGAGGGCTATCTGAAAATGGCTGTGGCGCTGAAGTTGCCTGTGAATGTGGAGTTGGTGGCATGTGAAACCCGCATGTGGAGCATTCGTTTGTGTTGGATGCTCTACCAGGTTCATTCCTAGATAATGCACTCAAAGGGCAGTAAGCATAGAGTGTGAAAACTGAGTTTCCTTGAGAGCTGCTTGGAAGCCTGATGGTGTGTGAAGTTAGTGAGCCAAATGGAGTTGTTCTCCCACAAGAACCACTCGGCTGATCCTTCTTCAATATGCCCTTCACCAACATGCAGTGTTTCCTTGATTGAATTAGCTCTCACACCAATATTTGCGTCTAGAGCCTTTGCATTGAGGGCTATCTGAAAACGGCTGTGGCGCTGAAGTTGCCTGTGAATGTGGAGTTGGTTGCATTTGAAACCCGCATGTGGACCATTCGTTTGTGTGGGATGCTCACCAAGCTTCATTTCAGTCCTAGCCACTCAAAGGGCACTAAGCATAGAGTGTGAAAACTGAGTTTCCTTGAGAGCTGCTTGGAAGCCTGATGGTGTGTGAAGTTAGTGAGCCAAATGGAGTTGTTCTCCCACAAGAACCACTCGGCTGATCCTTCTTCAATATGCCCTTCACCAACATGCAGTGTTTCCTTGATTGAATTAGCTCTCACACCAATATTTGCGTCTAGAGCCTTTGCATTGAGGGTCTATCTGAAAACGGCTGTGGCACTGAAGTTGCCTGTGAATGTGGAGTTGGTTGCATGTGAAACCCGCATGTGGAGCATTCGTTTGTGTGGGATGCTCACCAGGTTCATTCCTAGATAATGCACTCAAAGGGCACTAAGCATAGAGTGTGAAAACTGAGTTTCCTTCAGAGCTGCTTGGAAGCCTGATGGTGTGTGAAGTTAGTGAGCCAAATGGAGTTGTTCTCCCACAAGAACCACTCGGTTGATCCTTCTTCAATATGGCCTTCACCAACATGCAGTGTTTCCTTGATTGAATTAGCTCTCACACCAATATTTGCGTCTAGAGCCTTTGCATTGAGGGCTATCTGAAAACGGCTGTGGCGCTGAAGTTGCCTGTGAATGTGGAGTTGGTGGCATGTGAAACGCGCATGTGGAACATTCGTTTGTGTGGGATGTTCACCAAGCTTCATTTCAGTCCTAGCCACTCAAAGGGCACTAAGCATAGAGTGTGAAAACTGAGTTTCCTTGAGAGCTGCTTGGAAGCCTGATGGTGTGTGAAGTTAGTGAGCCAAATGGAGTTGTTCTCCGACAAGAACCACTCGGCTGATCCTTCTTCAATATGCCCTTCACCAACATGCAGTGTTTCCTTGATTGAATTAGCTCTCACACCAATATTTGCGTCTAGAGCCTTTGCATTGAGGGCTATTTGAAAACGGCTGTGGCGCTGAAGTTGCCTGTCAATGTGGAGTTGGTGGCATGTGAAACCCGCATGTGGAGCATTCGTTTGTGTGGGATGCTCACCAAGCTTCATTCAGTGCTAGGCACTCAAAGGGCACTAAGCATAGAGTGTGAAAACTGAGTTTCCTTGAGAGCTGCTTGGAAGCCTGATGGTGTGTGAAGTTAGTGAGCCAAATGGAGTTGTTCTCCCACAAGAACCACTCGGCTGATCCTTCTTCAATATGCCCTTCACCAACATGCAGTGTTTCCTTGATTGAATTAGCTCTCACACCAATATTTGCGTCTAGAGCCTTTGCATTGAGGGCTATCTGAAAACGGCTGTGGCGCTGAAGTTGCCTGTGAATGTGGAGTTGGTGGCATGTGAAACCCGCATGTGGAGCATTCGTTTGTGTGGGATGCTCTACCAGGTTCATTCCTAGATAATGCACTCAAAGGGCACTAAGCATAGAGTGTGAAAACTGAGTTTCCTTGAGAGCTGCTTGGAAGTCTGATGGTGTGTGAAGTTAGTGAGCCAAATGGAGTTGTTCTCCCACAAGAACCACTCGGCTGATCCTTCTTCAATATGCCCTTCACCAACATGCAGTGTTTCCTTGATTGAATTAGCTCTCACACCAATATTTGCGTCTAGAGCCTTTGCATTGAGGGCTATCTGAAAACGGCTGTGGCGCTGAAGTTGCCTGTCAATGTGGAGTTGGTGGCATGTGAAACCTGCATGTGGAGCATTCGTTTGTGTGGGATGCTCTACCAGGTTGATTCTTAGATAATGCACTCAAAGGGCACTAAGCATAGAGTGTGAAAACTGAGTTTCCTTGAGAGCTGCTTGGAAGCCTGATGGTGTGTGAAGTTAGTGAGCCAAATGGAGTTGTTCTCCCACAAGAACCACTCAGCTCATCCTTCTTCAATATGCCCTTCACCAACATGGAATGTTTCCTTGATTGAATTATCTCCCACACCAATATTTGCGTCTAGAGCCTTTGCATTGAGGGCTATCTGAAAACGGCTGTGGCGCTGAAGTTGCCTGTGAATGTGGAGTTGGTGGCATGTGAAACCCGCATGTGGAACATTCGTTTGTGTGGGATGTTCACCAAGCTTCATTTCAGTCCTAGGCACTCAAAGGGCACTAAGCATAGAGTGTGAAAACTGAGTTTCCTTGAGAGCTGGTTGGAAGCCTGATGGTGTGTGAAGTTAGTGAGCCAAATGGAGTTGTTCTCCCACAAGAACCACTCGGCTGATCCTTCTTCAATATGCCCTTCACCAACATGCAGTGTTTCCTTGATTGAATTAGCTCTCACACCAATATTTGCGTCTAGAGCCTTTGCATTGAGGGCTATCTGAAAACGGCTGTGGCGCTGAAGTTGCCTGTGAATGTTGAGTTGGTGGCATGTGAAACACGCATGTGGAGCATTCGTTTGTGTGGGATGCTCACCAGGCTCATTCCTAGATAATGCACTGAAAGGGCACTAAGCATAGAGTGTGAAAACTGAGTTTCCTTGAGAGCTGCTTGGAAGCCTGATGGTGTGTGAAGTTAGTGAGCCAAATGGAGTTGTTCTCCCACAAGAACCACTCGGTTGATCCTTCTTCAATATGGCCTTCACCAACATGCAGTGTTTCCTTGATTGAATTAGCTCTCACACCAATATTTGCGTCTAGAGCCTTTGCATTGAGGGCTATCTGAAAACGGCTGTGGCGCTGAAGTTGCCTGTGAATGTGGAGTTGGTTGCATGTGAAACGCGCATGTGGAACATTCGTTTGTGTGGGATGTTCACCAAGCTTCATTTCAGTCCTAGGCACTCAAAGGGCACTAAGCATAGAGTGTGAAAACTGAGTTTCCTTGAGAGCTGCTTGGAAGCCTGATGGTGTGTGAAGTTAGTGAGCCAAATGGAGTTGTTCTCCGACAAGAACCACTCGGCTGATCCTTCTTCAATATGCCCTTCACCAACATGCAGTGTTTCCTTGATTGAATTAGCTCTCACACCAATATTTGCGTCTAGAGCCTTTGCATTGAGGGCTATTTGAAAACGGCTGTGGCGCTGAAGTTGCCTGTCAATGTGGAGTTGGTGGCATGTGAAACCCGCATGTGGAGCATTCGTTTGTGTGGGATGCTCACCAAGCTTCATTCAGTGCTAGGCACTCAAAGGGCACTAAGCATAGAGTGTGAAAACTGAGTTTCCTTGAGAGCTGCTTGGAAGCCTGATGGTGTGTGAAGTTAGTGAGCCAAATGGAGTTGTTCTAACACAAGAACCACTCGGCTGATCCTTCTTCAATATGCCCTTCACCAACATGCAGTGTTTCCTTGATTGAATTAGCTCTCACACCAATATTTGCATCTAGAGCCTTTGCATTGAGGGCTATCTGAAAACGGCTGTGGCGCTGAATTTGCCTGTGAATGTGGAGTTGGTGGCATGTGAAACCCGCATGTGGAGCATTCGTTTGTGTGGGATGCTCTACCAGGTTCATTCCTAGATAATGCACTCAAAGGGCACTAAGCATAGAGTGTGAAAACTGAGTTTCCTTGAGAGCTGCTTGGAAGTCTGATGGTGTGTGAAGTTAGTGAGCCAAATGGAGTTGTTCTCCCACAAGAACCACTCGGCTGATCCTTCTTCAATATGCCCTTCACCAACATGCAGTGTTTCCTTGATTGAATTAGCTCTCACACCAATATTTGCGTCTAGAGCCTTTGCATTGAGGGCTATCTGAAAACGGCTGTGGCGCTGAAGTTGCCTGTCAATGTGGAGTTGGTGGCATGTGAAACCCGCATGTGGAGCATTCGTTTGTGTGGGATGCTCTACCAGGTTCATTCTTAGATAATGCACTCAAAGGGCACTAAGCATAGAGTGTGAAAACTGAGTTTCCTTGAGAGCTGCTTGGAAGCCTGATGGTGTGTGAAGTTAGTGAGCCAAATGGAGTTGTTCTCCCACAAGAACCACTCAGCTCATCCTTCTTCAATATGCCCTTCACCAACATGGAATGTTTCCTTGATTGAATTATCTCCCACACCAATATTTGCGTCTAGAGCCTTTGCATTGAGGGCTATCTGAAAACGGCTGTGGCGCTGAAGTTGCCTGTGAATGTGGAGTTTTTGCATGTGAAACCCGCATGTGGAACATTCGTTTGTGTGGGATGTTCACCAAGCTTCATTTCAGTCCTAGGCACTCAAAGGGCACTAAGCATAGAGTGTGAAAACTGAGTTTCCTTGAGAGCTGCTTGGAAGCCTGATGGTGTGTGAAGTTAGTGAGCCAAATGGAGTTGTTCTCCCACAAGAACCACTCGGCTGATCCTTCTTCAATATGCCCTTCACCAACATGCAGTGTTTCCTTGATTGAATTAGCTCTCACACCAATATTTGCGTCTAGAGCCTTTGCATTGAGGGCTATCTGAAAACGGCTGTGGCGCTGAAGTTGCCTGTGAATGTGGAGTTGGTGGCATGTGAAACCCGCATGTGGAGCATTCGTTTGTGTGGGATGCTCACCAGGTTCATTCCTAGATAATGCACTCAAAGGGCACTAAGCATAGAGTGTGAAAACTGAGTTTCCTTGAGAGCTGCTTGGAAGCCTGATGGTGTGAGAAGTTAGTGAGCCAAATGGAGTTGTTCTCCCACAAGAACCACTCGGCTGATCCTTCTTCAATATGCCCTTCACCAACATGCAGTGTTTCCTTGATTGAATTAACTCTCACACCAATATTTGCGTCTAGAGCCTTTGCATTGAGGGCTATCTTAAAACGGCTGTGGCGCTGAAGTTTCCTGTGAATGTGGAGTTGGTGGCATGTGAAACCCGCATGTGGAGCATTCGTTTGTGTGGGATGCTCTACCAGGTTCATTCCTAGATAATGCACTCAAAGGGCACTAAGCATAGAGTGTGAAAACTGAGTTTCCTTGAGAGCTGCTTGGAAGCCTGATGGTGTGTGAAGTTAGTGAGCCAAATGGAGTTGTTCTCCCACAAGAACCACTCGGCTGATCCTTCTTCAATATGCCCTTCACCAACATGCAGTGTTTCCTTGATTGAATTAACTCTCACACCAATATTTGCGTCTAGAGCCTTTGCATTGAGGGCTATCTGAAAACGGCTGTGGCGCTGAAGTTGCCTGTGAATGTGGAGTTGGTGGCATGTGAAACCCGCATGTGGAACATTCGTTTGTGTGGGATGTTCACCAAGCTTCATTTCAGTCCTAGGCACTCAAAGGTCACTAAGCATAGAGTGTGAAAACTGAGTTTCCTTGAGAGCTGCTTGGAATCCTGATGGTGTGTGAAGTTAGTGAGCCAAATGGAGTTGTTCTCCCACAAGAACCACTCGGCTGATCCTTCTTCAATATGCCCTTCACCAACATGCAGTGTTTCCTTGATTGAATTAGCTCTCACACCAATATTTGCGTCTAGAGCCTTTGCATTGAGGGCTATCTGAAAACGGCTGTGGCGCTGAAGTTGCCTGTGAATGTGGAGTTGGTGGCATGTGAAACCCGCATGTGGAGCATTCGTTTGTGTGGGATGCTCTACCAGGTTCATTCCTAGATAATGCACTGAAAGGGCACTAAGCATAGAGTGTGAAAACTGAGTTTCCTTGAGAGCTGCTTGGAAGCCTGATGGTGTGTGAAGTTAGTGAGCCAAATGGAGTTGTTCTCCCACAAGAACCACTCGGCTGATCCTTCTTCAATATGCCCTTCACCAACATGCAGTGTTTCCTTGATTGAATTAGCTCTCACACCAATATTTGCGTCTAGAGCCTTTGCATTGAGGGCTATCTGAAAACGGCTGTGGCGCTGAAGTTGCCTGTGAATGTGGAGTTGGTTGCATTTGAAACCCGCATGTGGACCATTCGTCTTTGTGGGATGCTCACCAAGCTTCATTTCAGTCCTAGCCACTCAAAGGGCACTAAGCATAGAGTGTGAAAACTGAGTTTCCTTGAGAGCTGCTTGGAAGCCTGATGGTGTGTGAAGTTAGTGAGCCAAATGGAGTTGTTCTCTCACAAGAACCACTCGGCTGATCCTTCTTCAATATGCCCTTCACCAACATGCAGTGTTTCCTTGATTGAATTAGCTCTCACACCAATATTTGCGTCTGGAGCCTTTGCATTGAGGTCTATCTGAAAACGGCTGTGGCACTGAAGTTGCCTGTGAATGTGGAGTTGGTGGCATGTGAAACCCGCATGTGGAGCATTCGTTTGTGTGGGATGCTCACCAGGTTCATTCCTAGATAATGCACTCAAAGGGCACTAAGCATAGAGTGTGAAAACTGAGTTTCCTTGAGAGCTGCTTGGAAGTCTGATGGTGTGTGAAGTTAGTGAGCCAAATGGAGTTGTTCTCCCACAAGAACCACTCGGCTGATCCTTCTTCAATATGCCCTTCACCAACATGCAGTGTTTCCTTGATTGAATTAGCTCTCACACCAATATTTGCGTCTAGAGCCTTTGCATTGAGGGCTATCTGAAAACGGCTGTGGCGCTGAAGTTGCCTGTCAATGTGGAGTTGGTGGCATGTGAAACCCGCATGTGGAGCATTCGTTTGTGTGGGATGCTCTACCAGGTTCATTCTTAGATAATGCACTCAAAGGGCACTAAGCATAGAGTGTGAAAACTGAGTTTCCTTGAGAGCTGCTTGGAAGCCTGATGGTGTGTGAAGTTAGTGAGCCAAATGGAGTTGTTCTCCCACAAGAACCACTCAGCTCATCCTTCTTCAATATGCCCTTCACCAACATGGAATGTTTCCTTGATTGAATTATCTCCCACACCAATATTTGCGTCTAGAGCCTTTGCATTGAGGGCTATCTGAAAACGGCTGTGGCGCTGAAGTTGCCTGTGAATGTGGAGTTTTTTGCATGTGAAACCCGCATGTGGAACATTCGTTTGTGTGGGATGTTCACCAAGCTTCATTTCAGTCCTAGGCACTCAAAGGGCACTAAGCATAGAGTGTGAAAACTGAGTTTCCTTGAGAGCTGCTTGGAAGCCTGATGGTGTGTGAAGTTAGTGAGCCAAATGGAGTTGTTCTCCCACAAGAACCACTCGGCTGATCCTTCTTCAATATGCCCTTCACCAACATGCAGTGTTTCCTTGATTGAATTAGCTCTCACACCAATATTTGCGTCTAGAGCCTTTGCATTGAGGGCTATCTGAAAACGGCTGTGGCGCTGAAGTTGCCTGTGAATGTGGAGTTGGTGGCATGTGAAACCCGCATGTGGAGCATTCGTTTGTGTGGGATGCTCACCAGGTTCATTCCTAGATAATGCACTCAAAGGGCACTAAGCATAGAGTGTGAAAACTGAGTTTCCTTGAGAGCTGCTTGGAAGCCTGATGGTGTGAGAAGTTAGTGAGCCAAATGGAGTTGTTCTCCCACAAGAACCACTCGGCTGATCCTTCTTCAATATGCCCTTCACCAACATGCAGTGTTTCCTTGATTGAATTAACTCTCACACCAATATTTGCGTCTAGAGCCTTTGCATTGAGGGCTATCTGAAAACGGCTGTGGCGCTGAAGTTGCCTGTGAATGTGGAGTTGGTGGCATGTGAAACCCGCATGTGGAGCATTCGTTTGTGTGGGATGCTCACCAAGCTTCATTCAGTGCTAGGCACTCAAAGGGCACTAAGCATAGAGTGTGAAAACTGAGTTTCCTTGAGAGCTGCTTGGAAGCCTGATGGTGTGTGAAGTTAGTGAGCCAAATGGAGTTGTTCTCCCACAAGAACCACTCGGCTGATCCTTCTTCAATATGCCCTTCACCAACATGCAGTGTTTCCTTGATTGAATTAACTCTCACACCAATATTTGCGTCTAGAGCCTTTGCATTGAGGGCTATCTGAAAACGGCTGTGGCGCTGAAGTTGCCTGTGAATGTGGAGTTGGTGGCATGTGAAACCCGCATGTGGAACATTCGTTTGTGTGGGATGTTCACCAAGCTTCATTTCAGTCCTAGGCACTCAAAGGTCACTAAGCATAGAGTGTGAAAACTGAGTTTCCTTGAGAGCTGCTTGGAATCCTGATGGTGTGTGAAGTTAGTGAGCCAAATGGAGTTGTTCTCCCACAAGAACCACTCGGCTGATCCTTCTTCAATATGCCCTTCACCAACATGCAGTGTTTCCTTGATTGAATTAGCTCTCACACCAATATTTGCGTCTAGAGCCTTTGCATTGAGGGCTATCTGAAAACGGCTGTGGCGCTGAAGTTGCCTGTGAATGTGGAGTTGGTGGCATGTGAAACCCGCATGTGGAGCATTCGTTTGTGTTGGATGCTCTACCAGGTTCATTCCTAGATAATGCACTCAAAGGGCACTAAGCATAGAGTGTGAAAACTGAGTTTCCTTGAGAGCTGCTTGGAAGCCTGATGGTGTGTGAAGTTAGTGAGCCAAATGGAGTTGTTCTCCCACAAGAACCACTCGGCTGATCCTTCTTCAATATGCCCTTCACCAACATGCAGTGTTTCCTTGATTGAATTAGCTCTCACACCAATATTTGCGTCTAGAGCCTTTGCATTGAGGGCTATCTGAAAACGGCTGTGGCGCTGAAGTTGCCTGTGAATGTGGAGTTGGTGGCATGTGAAACCCGCATGTGGAGCATTCGTTTGTGTGGGATGCTCACCAAGCTTCATTCAGTGCTAGGCACTCAAAGGGCACTAAGCATAGAGTGTGAAAACTGAGTTTCCTTGAGAGCTGCTTGGAAGCCTGATGGTGTGTGAAGTTAGTGAGCCAAATGGAGTTGTTCTCCCACAAGAACCACTCGGCTGATCCTTCTTCAATATGCCCTTCACCAACATGCAGTGTTTCCTTGATTGAATTAACTCTCACACCAATATTTGCGTCTAGAGCCTTTGCATTGAGGGCTATCTGAAAACGGCTGTGGCGCTGAAGTTGCCTGTGAATGTGGAGTTGGTGGCATGTGAAACCCGCATGTGGAACATTCGTTTGTGTGGGATGTTCACCAAGCTTCATTTCAGTCCTAGGCACTCAAAGGTCACTAAGCATAGAGTGTGAAAACTGAGTTTCCTTGAGAGCTGCTTGGAATCCTGATGGTGTGTGAAGTTAGTGAGCCAAATGGAGTTGTTCTCCCACAAGAACCACTCGGCTGATCCTTCTTCAATATGCCCTTCACCAACATGCAGTGTTTCCTTGATTGAATTAGCTCTCACACCAATATTTGCGTCTAGAGCCTTTGCATTGAGGGCTATCTGAAAACGGCTGTGGCGCTGAAGTTGCCTGTGAATGTGGAGTTGGTGGCATGTGAAACCCGCATGTGGAGCATTCGTTTGTGTTGGATGCTCTACCAGGTTCATTCCTAGATAATGCACTCAAAGGGCACTAAGCATAGAGTGTGAAAACTGAGTTTCCTTGAGAGCTGCTTGGAAGCCTGATGGTGTGTGAAGTTAGTGAGCCAAATGGAGTTGTTCTCCCACAAGAACCACTCGGCTGATCCTTCTTCAATATGCCCTTCACCAACATGCAGTGTTTCCTTGATTGAATTAGCTCTCACACCAATATTTGCGTCTAGAGCCTTTGCATTGAGGGCTATCTGAAAACGGCTGTGGCGCTGAAGTTGCCTGTGAATGTGGAGTTGGTTGCATTTGAAACCCGCATGTGGACCATTCGTCTTTGTGGGATGCTCACCAAGCTTCATTTCAGTCCTAGCCACTCAAAGGGCACTAAGCATAGAGTGTGAAAACTGAGTTTCCTTGAGAGCTGCTTGGAAGCCTGATGGTGTGTGAAGTTAGTGAGCCAAATGGAGTTGTTCTCTCACAAGAACCACTCGGCTGATCCTTCTTCAATATGCCCTTCACCAACATGCAGTGTTTCCTTGATTGAATTAGCTCTCACACCAATATTTGCGTCTAGAGCCTTTGCATTGAGGGCTATCTGAAAACGGCTGTGGCACTGAAGTTGCCTGTG
>NW_026701205.1:0-65373 GCF_030435755.1 Ochotona princeps | reverse complement strand
TTAGAGCATCGCACACAAACGAATGCTCCACATGCGGGTTTCACATGCCACCAACTCCACATTCACAGGCAACTTCAGCGCCACAGCCGTTTTCAGATAGCCCTCAATGCAAAGGCTCTAGACGCAAATATTGGTGTGAGAGCTAATTCAATCAAGGAAACACTGCATGTTGGTGAAGGGCATATTGAAGAAGGATCAGCCGAGTGGTTCTTGTGGGAGAACAACTCCATTTGGCTCACTAACTTCACACACCATCAGGCTTCCAAGCAGCTCTCAAGGAAACTCAGTTTTCACACTCTATGCTTAGTGCCCTTTGTAAGGCTAGGACTGAAATGAACCTGGTAGAGCATCCCACACAAACGAATGCTCCACATGCGGGTTTCACATGCCACCAACTCCACATTCACAGGCAACTTCAGCGCCACAGCCGTTTTCAGATAGCCCTCAATGCAAAGGCTCTAGATGCAAATATTGGTGTGAGAGCTAATTCAATCAAGGAAACACTGCATGTTGGTGAAGGGCATATTGAAGAAGGATCAGCCGAGTGGTTCTTGTGGGAGAACAACTCCATTTGGCTCACTAACTTCACACACCATCAGGCTTCCAAGCAGCTCTCAAGGAAACTCAGTTTTCACACTCTATGCTTAGTGCCCTTTGAGTGCATTATCTAGGAATGAACCTGGTAGAGCATCCCACACAAACGAATGCTCCACATGCGGGTTTCACATGCCACCAACCCCACATTCACAGGCAACTTCAGCGCCACAGCCGTTTTCAGATAGCCCTCAATGCAAAGGCTCTAGACGCAAATATTGGTGTGAGAGCTAATTCAATCAAGGAAACACTGCATGTTGGTGAAGGGCATATTGAAGAAGGATCAGCCGAGTGGTTCTTGTGGGAGAACAACTCCATTTGGCTCACTAACTTCACACACCATCAGGCTTCCAAGCAGCTCTCAAGGAAACTCAGTTTTCACACTCTATGCTTAGTGCCCTTTGAGTGCATTATCTAGGAATGAACCTGGTAGAGCATCGCACACAAACGAATGCTCCACATGCAGGTTTCACATGCCACCAACTCCACATTCACAGGCAACTTCAGCGCCACAGCCGTTTTCAGATAGCCCTCAATGCAAAGGCTCTAGACGCAAATATTGGTGTGAGAGCTAATTCAATCAAGGAAACACTGCATGTTGGTGAAGGGCATATTGAAGAAGGATCAGCCGAGTGGTTCTTGTGGGAGAACAACTCCATTTGGCTCACTAACTTCACACACCATCAGGCTTCCAAGCAGCTCTCAAGGAAACTCAGTTTTCACACTCTATGCTTAGTGCCCTTTGTAAGGCTAGGACTGAAATGAACCTGGTAGAGCATCCCACACAAACGAATGCTCCACATGCGGGTTTCACATGCCACCAACTCCACATTCACAGGCAACTTCAGCGCCACAGCCGTTTTCAGATAGCCCTCAATGCAAAGGCTCTAGATGCAAATATTGGTGTGAGAGCTAATTCAATCAAGGAAACAATGCATGTTGGTGAAGGGCATATTGAAGAAGGATCAGCCGAGTGGTTCTTGTGGGAGAACAACTCCATTTGGCTCACTAACTTCACACACCATCAGGCTTCCAAGCAGCTCTCAAGGAAACTCAGTTTTCACACTCTATGCTTAGTGCCCTTTGTAAGGCTAGGACTGAAATGAACCTGGTAGAGCATCCCACACAAACGAATGCTCCACATGCGGGTTTCACATGCCACCAACTCCACATTCACAGGCAACTTCAGCGCCACAGCCGTTTTCAGATAGCCCTCAATGCAAAGGCTCTAGACGCAAATATTGGTGTGAGAGCTAATTCAATCAAGGAAACACTGCATGTTGGTGAAGGGCATATTGAAGAAGGATCAGCCGAGTGGCTCTTGTGGGAGAACAACTCCATTTGGCTCACTAACTTCACACACCATCAGGCTTCCAAGCAGCTCTCAAGGAAACTCAGTTTTCACACTCTATGTTTAGTGCCCTTTGAATGCATTATCAAGGAATGAACCTGGTAGAGCATCCCACACAAACGAATGCTCCACATGCGGGTTTCACATGCCACCAACTCCACATTCACAGGCAACTTCAGCGCCACAGCCGTTTTCAGATAGCCCTCAATGCAAAGGCTCTAGACGCAAATATTGGTGTGAGAGCTAATTCAATCAAGGAAACACTGCATGTTGGTGAAGGGCATATTGAAGAAGGATCAGCCGAGTGGTTCTTGTGGGAGAACAACTCCATTTGGCTCACTAACTTCACACACCATCAGGCTTCCAAGCAGCTCTCAAGGAAACTCAGTTTTCACACTCTATGCTTAGTGCCCTTTGAGTGCATTATCTAGGAATGAACCTGGTAGAGCATCCCACACAAACGAATGCTCCACATGCAGGTTTCACATGCCACCAACTCCACATTCACAGGCAACTTCAGCGCCACAGCCGTTTTCAGATAGCCCTCAATGCAAAGGCTCTAGACTCAAATATTGGTGTGAGAGCTAATTCAATCAAGGAAACACTGCATGTTGGTGAAGGGCATATTGAAGAAGGATCAGCCGAGTGGTTCTTGTGGGAGAACAACTCCATTTGGCTCACTAACTTCACACACCATCAGGCTTCCAAGCAGCTCTCAAGGAAACTCAGTTTTCACATTCTATGCTTAGTGCCCTTTGAGTGCATTATCTAGGAATGAACCTGGTAGAGCATCCCACACAAACGAATGCTCCACATGCGGGTTTCACATGCCACCAACTCCACATTCACAGGCAACTTCAGCGCCACAGCCGTTTTCAGATAGCCCTCAATGCAAAGGCTCTAGACGCAAATATTGGTGTGAGAGCTAATTCAATCAAGGAAACAATGCATGTTGGTGAAGGGCATATTGAAGAAGGATCAGCCGAGTGGTTCTTGTGGGAGAACAACTCCATTTGGCTCACTAACTTCACACACCATCAGGCTTCCAAGCAGCTCTCAAGGAAACTCAGTTTTCACTCTATGCTTAGTGCCCTTTGTATGGCTAGGACTGAAATGAACCTGGTAGAGCATCCCACACAAACGAATGCTCCACATGCGGGTTTCACATGCCACCAACTCCACATTCACAGGCAACTTCAGCGCCACAGCCGTTTTCAGATAGCCCTCAATGCAAAGGCTCTAGACGCAAATATTGGTGTGAGAGCTAATTCAATCAAGGAAACACTGCATGTTGGTGAAGGGCATATTGAAGAAGGATCAGCCGAGTGGTTCTTGTGGAGAACAACTCCATTTGGCTCACTAACTTCACACACCATCAGGCTTCCAAGCAGCTCTCAAGGAAACTCAGTTTTCACACTCTATGTTTAGTGCCCTTTGAATGCATTATCAAGGAATGAACCTGGTAGAGCATCCCACACAAACGAATGCTCCACATGCGGGTTTCACATGCCACCAACTCCACATTCACAGGCAACTTCAGCGCCACAGCCGTTTTCAGATAGCCCTCATGCAAAGGTTCTAGAGGCAAATATTGGTGTGAGAGCTAATTCAATCAAGGAAACACTGCATGTTGGTGAAGGGCATATTGAAGAAGGATCAGCCGAGTGTTTCTTGTGGGAGAACAACTCCATTTGGCTCACTAACTTCACACACCATCAGGCTTCCAAGCAGCTCTCAAGGAAACTCAGTTTTCACACTCTATGTTTAGTGCCCTTTGAATGCATTATCAAGGAATGAACCTGGTAGAGCATCCCACACAAACGAATGCTCCACATGCGGGTTTCACATGCCACCAACTCCACATTCACAGGCAACTTCAGCGCCACAGCCGTTTTCAGATAGCCCTCAATGCAAAGGCTCTAGACGCAAATATTGGTGTGAGAGCTAATTCAATCAAGGAAACACTGCATGTTGGTGAAGGGCATATTGAAGAAGGATCAGCCGAGTGGTTCTTGTGGGAGAACAACTCCATTTGGCTCACTAACTTCACACACCATCAGGCTTCCAAGCAGCTCTCAAGGAAACTCAGTTTTCACACTCTATGCTTAGTGCCCTTTGTAAGCCTAGGACTGAAATGAACCTGGTAGAGCATCCCACACAAACGAATGCTCCACATGCGGGTTTCACATGCCACCAACTCCACATTCACAGGCAACTTCAGCGCCACAGCCGTTTTCAGATAGCCCTCAATGCAAAGGCTCTAGATGCAAATATTGGTGTGAGAGCTAATTCAATCAAGGAAACACTGCATGTTGGTGAAGGGCATATTGAAGAAGGATCAGCCGAGTGGTTCTTGTGGGAGAACAACTCCATTTGGCTCACTAACTTCACACACCATCAGGCTTCCAAGCAGCTCTCAAGGAAACTCAGTTTTCACACTCTATGCTTAGTGCCCTTTGTAAGGCTAGGACTGAAATGAACCTGGTAGAGCATCCCACACAAACGAATGCTCCACATGCGGGTTTCACATGCCACCAACTCCACATTCACAGGCAACTTCAGCGCCACAGCCGTTTTCAGATAGCCCTCAATGCAAAGGCTCTAGATGCAAATATTGGTGTGAGAGCTAATTCAATCAAGGAAACATTGCATGTTGGTGAAGGGCATATTGAAGAAGGATCAGCCGAGTGGTTCTTGTGGGAGAACAACTCCATTTGGCTCACTAACTTCACACACCATCAGGCTTCCAAGCAGCTCTCAAGGAAACTCAGTTTTCACACTCTATGCTTAGTGCCCTTTGAGTGCATTATCTAGGAATGAACCTGGTAGAGCATCCCACACAAACGAATGCTCCACATGCGGGTTTCACATGCCACCAACCCCACATTCACAGGCAACTTCAGCGCCACAGCCGTTTTCAGATAGCCCTCAATGCAAAGGCTCTAGACGCAAATATTGGTGTGAGAGCTAATTCAATCAAGGAAACACTGCATGTTGGTGAAGGGCATATTGAAGAAGGATCAGCCGAGTGGTTCTTGTGGGAGAACAACTCCATTTGGCTCACTAACTTCACACACCATCAGGCTTCCAAGCAGCTCTCAAGGAAACTCAGTTTTCACACTCTAAGTTTATTGCCCTTTGAATGCATTATCAAGGAATGAACCTGGTAGAGCATCCCACACAAACGAATGCTCCACATGCGGGTTTCACATGCCACCAACTCCACATTCACAGGCAACTTCAGCGCCACAGCCGTTTTCAGATAGCCCTCAATGCAAAGGCTCTAGACGCAAATATTGGTGTGAGAGCTAATTCAATCAAGGAAACACTGCATGTTGGTGAAGGGCATATTGAAGAAGGATCAGCCGAGTGGTTCTTGTGGGAGAACAACTCCATTTGGCTCACTAACTTCACACACCATCAGGCTTCCAAGCAGCTCTCAAGGAAACTCAGTTTTCACACTCTATGCTTAGTGCCCTTTGAGTGCATTATCTAGGAATGAACCTGGTAGAGCATCGCACACAAACGAATGCTCCACATGCAGGTTTCACATGCCACCAACTCCACATTCACAGGCAACTTCAGCGCCACAGCCGTTTTCAGATAGCCCTCAATGCAAAGGCTCTAGACGCAAATATTGGTGTGAGAGCTAATTCAATCAAGGAAACACTGCATGTTGGTGAAGGGCATATTGAAGAAGGATCAGCCGAGTGGTTCTTGTGGGAGAACAACTCCATTTGGCTCACTAACTTCACACACCATGAGGCTTCCAAGCAGCTCTCAAGGAAACTCAGTTTTCACATTCTATGCTTAGTGCCCTTTGAGTGCATTATCTAGGAATGAACCTGGTAGAGCATCCCACACAAACGAATGCTCCACATGCGGGTTTCACATGAAACCAACTCAACATTCACAGGCAACTTCAGCGCCACAGCCGTTTTCAGAAAGCCCTCAATGCAAAGGCTCTAGACGCAAATATTGGTGTGAGAGCTAATTCAATCAAGGAAACAATGCATGTTGGTGAAGGGCATATTGAAGAAGGATCAGCCGAGTGGTTCTTGTGGGAGAACAACTCCATTTGGCTCACTAACTTCACACACCATCAGGCTTCCAAGCAGCTCTCAAGGAAACTCAGTTTTCACACTCTATGCTTAGTGCCCTTTGTATGGCTAGGACTGAAATGAACCTGGTAGAGCATCCCACACAAACGAATGCTCCACATGCGGGTTTCACATGCCACCAACTCCACATTCACAGGCAACTTCAGCGCCACAGCCGTTTTCAGATAGCCCTCAATGCAAAGGCTCTAGACGCAAATATTGGTGTGAGAGCTAATTCAATCAAGGAAACACTGCATGTTGGTGAAGGGCATATTGAAGAAGGATCAGCCGAGTGGTTCTTGTGGGAGAACAACTCCATTTGGCTCACTAACTTCACACACCATCAGGCTTCCAAGCAGCTCTCAAGGAAACTCAGTTTTCACACTCTATGCTTAGTGCCCTTTGTAAGGCTAGGACTGAAATGAACCTGGTAGAGCATCCCACACAAACGAATGCTCCACATGCGGGTTTCACATGCCACCAACTCCACATTCACAGGCAACTTCAGCGCCACAGCCGTTTTCAGATAGCCCTCAATGCAAAGGCTCTAGATGCAAATATTGGTGTGAGAGCTAATTCAATCAAGGAAACACTGCATGTTGGTGAAGGGCATATTGAAGAAGGATCAGCCGAGTGGTTCTTGTGGGAGAACAACTCCATTTGGCTCACTAACTTCACACACCATCAGGCTTCCAAGCAGCTCTCAAGGAAACTCAGTTTTCACACTCTATGCTTAGTGCCCTTTGAGTGCATTATCTAGGAATGAACCTGGTAGAGCATCCCACACAAACGAATGCTCCACATGCGGGTTTCACATGCCACCAACCCCACATTCACAGGCAACTTCAGCGCCACAGCCGTTTTCAGATAGCCCTCAATGCAAAGGCTCTAGACGCAAATATTGGTGTGAGAGCTAATTCAATCAAGGAAACACTGCATGTTGGTGAAGGGCATATTGAAGAAGGATCAGCCGAGTGGTTCTTGTGGGAGAACAACTCCATTTGGCTCACTAACTTCACACACCATCAGGCTTCCAAGCAGCTCTCAAGGAAACTCAGTTTTCACACTCTATGCTTAGTGCCCTTTGAATGCATTATCAAGGAATGAACCTGGTAGAGCATCCCACACAAACGAATGCTCCACATGCGGGTTTCACATGCCACCAACTCCACATTCACAGGCAACTTCAGCGCCACAGCCGTTTTCAGAAAGCCCTCAATGCAAAGGCTCTAGACGCAAATATTGTTGTGAGAGCTAATTCAATCAAGGAAACAATGCATGTTGGTGAAGGGCATATTGAAGAAGGATCAGCCGAGTGGTTTTTTGTGGGAGAACAACTCCATTTGGCTCACTAACTTCACACACCATCAGGCTTCCAAGCAGCTCTCAAGGAAACTCAGTTTTCACACTCTATGCTTAGTGCCCTTTGTATGGATAGGACTGAAATGAACCTGGTAGAGCATCCCACACAAACGAATGCTCCACATGCGGGTTTCACATGCCACCAACTCCACATTCACAGGCAACTTCAGCGCCACAGCCGTTTTCAGATAGCCCTCAATGCAAAGGCTCTAGACGCAAATATTGGTGTGAGAGCTAATTCAATCAAGGAAACACTGCATGTTGGTGAAGGGCATATTGAAGAAGGATCAGCCGAGTGGTTCTTGTGGGAGAACAACTCCATTTGGCTCACTAACTTCACACACCATCAGGCTTCCAAGCAGCTCTCAAGGAAACTCAGTTTTCACACTCTATGTTTAGTGCCCTTTGAATGCATTATCAAGGAATGAACCTGGTAGAGCATCCCACACAAACGAATGCTCCACATGCGGGTTTCACATGCCACCAACTCCACATTCACAGGCAACTTCAGCGCCACAGCCGTTTTCAGATAGCCCTCATGCAAAGGTTCTAGAGGCAAATATTGGTGTGAGAGCTAATTCAATCAAGGAAACACTGCATGTTGGTGAAGGGCATATTGAAGAAGGATCAGCCGAGTGGTTCTTGTGGGAGAACAACTCCATTTGGCTCACTAACTTCACACACCATCAGGCTTCCAAGCAGCTCTCAAGGAAACTCAGTTTTCACACTCTATGTTTAGTGCCCTTTGAATGCATTATCAAGGAATGAACCTGGTAGAGCATCCCACACAAACGAATGCTCCACATGCGGGTTTCACATGCCACCAACTCCACATTCACAGGCAACTTCAGCGCCACAGCCGTTTTCAGATAGCCCTCAATGCAAAGGCTCTAGACGCAAATATTGGTGTGAGAGCTAATTCAATCAAGGAAACACTGCATGTTGGTGAAGGGCATATTGAAGAAGGATCAGCCGAGTGGTTCTTGTGGGAGAACAACTCCATTTGGCTCACTAACTTCACACACCATCAGGCTTCCAAGCAGCTCTCAAGGAAACTCAGTTTTCACACTCTATGCTTAGTGCCCTTTGTAAGCCTAGGACTGAAATGAACCTGGTAGAGCATCCCACACAAACGAATGCTCCACATGCGGGTTTCACATGCCACCAACTCCACATTCACAGGCAACTTCAGCGCCACAGCCGTTTTCAGATAGCCCTCAATGCAAAGGCTCTAGATGCAAATATTGGTGTGAGAGCTAATTCAATCAAGGAAACACTGCATGTTGGTGAAGGGCATATTGAAGAAGGATCAGCCGAGTGGTTCTTGTGGGAGAACAACTCCATTTGGCTCACTAACTTCACACACCATCAGGCTTCCAAGCAGCTCTCAAGGAAACTCAGTTTTCACACTCTATGCTTAGTGCCCTTTGTAAGGCTAGGACTGAAATGAACCTGGTAGAGCATCCCACACAAACGAATGCTCCACATGCGGGTTTCACATGCCACCAACTCCACATTCACAGGCAACTTCAGCGCCACAGCCGTTTTCAGATAGCCCTCAATGCAAAGGCTCTAGATGCAAATATTGGTGTGAGAGCTAATTCAATCAAGGAAACATTGCATGTTGGTGAAGGGCATATTGAAGAAGGATCAGCCGAGTGGTTCTTGTGGGAGAACAACTCCATTTGGCTCACTAACTTCACACACCATCAGGCTTCCAAGCAGCTCTCAAGGAAACTCAGTTTTCACACTCTATGCTTAGTGCCCTTTGAGTGCATTATCTAGGAATGAACCTGGTAGAGCATCCCACACAAACGAATGCTCCACATGCGGGTTTCACATGCCACCAACCCCACATTCACAGGCAACTTCAGCGCCACAGCCGTTTTCAGATAGCCCTCAATGCAAAGGCTCTAGACGCAAATATTGGTGTGAGAGCTAATTCAATCAAGGAAACACTGCATGTTGGTGAAGGGCATATTGAAGAAGGATCAGCCGAGTGGTTCTTGTGGGAGAACAACTCCATTTGGCTCACTAACTTCACACACCATCAGGCTTCCAAGCAGCTCTCAAGGAAACTCAGTTTTCACACTCTAAGTTTATTGCCCTTTGAATGCATTATCAAGGAATGAACCTGGTAGAGCATCCCACACAAACGAATGCTCCACATGCGGGTTTCACATGCCACCAACTCCACATTCACAGGCAACTTCAGCGCCACAGCCGTTTTCAGATAGCCCTCAATGCAAAGGCTCTAGACGCAAATATTGGTGTGAGAGCTAATTCAATCAAGGAAACACTGCATGTTGGTGAAGGGCATATTGAAGAAGGATCAGCCGAGTGGTTCTTGTGGGAGAACAACTCCATTTGGCTCACTAACTTCACACACCATCAGGCTTCCAAGCAGCTCTCAAGGAAACTCAGTTTTCACACTCTATGCTTAGTGCCCTTTGAGTGCATTATCTAGGAATGAACCTGGTAGAGCATCGCACACAAACGAATGCTCCACATGCAGGTTTCACATGCCACCAACTCCACATTCACAGGCAACTTCAGCGCCACAGCCGTTTTCAGATAGCCCTCAATGCAAAGGCTCTAGACGCAAATATTGGTGTGAGAGCTAATTCAATCAAGGAAACACTGCATGTTGGTGAAGGGCATATTGAAGAAGGATCAGCCGAGTGGTTCTTGTGGGAGAACAACTCCATTTGGCTCACTAACTTCACACACCATGAGGCTTCCAAGCAGCTCTCAAGGAAACTCAGTTTTCACATTCTATGCTTAGTGCCCTTTGAGTGCATTATCTAGGAATGAACCTGGTAGAGCATCCCACACAAACGAATGCTCCACATGCGGGTTTCACATGAAACCAACTCAACATTCACAGGCAACTTCAGCGCCACAGCCGTTTTCAGAAAGCCCTCAATGCAAAGGCTCTAGACGCAAATATTGGTGTGAGAGCTAATTCAATCAAGGAAACAATGCATGTTGGTGAAGGGCATATTGAAGAAGGATCAGCCGAGTGGTTCTTGTGGGAGAACAACTCCATTTGGCTCACTAACTTCACACACCATCAGGCTTCCAAGCAGCTCTCAAGGAAACTCAGTTTTCACACTCTATGCTTAGTGCCCTTTGTATGGCTAGGACTGAAATGAACCTGGTAGACCCACACAAACGAATGCTCCACATGCGGGTTTCACATGCCACCAACTCCACATTCACAGGCAACTTCAGCGCCACAGCCGTTTTCAGATAGCCCTCAATGCAAAGGCTCTAGACGCAAATATTGGTGTGAGAGCTAATTCAATCAAGGAAACACTGCATGTTGGTGAAGGGCATATTGAAGAAGGATCAGCCCCGAGTGGTTCTTGTGGGAGAACAACTCCATTTGGCTCACTAACTTCACACACCATCAGGCTTCCAAGCAGCTCTCAAGGAAACTCAGTTTTCACACTCTATGCTTAGTGCCCTTTGTAAGGCTAGGACTGAAATGAACCTGGTAGAGCATCCCACACAAACGAATGCTCCACATGCGGGTTTCACATGCCACCAACTCCACATTCACAGGCAACTTCAGCGCCACAGCCGTTTTCAGATAGCCCTCAATGCAAAGGCTCTAGATGCAAATATTGGTGTGAGAGCTAATTCAATCAAGGAAACACTGCATGTTGGTGAAGGGCATATTGAAGAAGGATCAGCCGAGTGGTTCTTGTGGGAGAACAACTCCATTTGGCTCACTAACTTCACACACCATCAGGCTTCCAAGCAGCTCTCAAGGAAACTCAGTTTTCACACTCTATGCTTAGTGCCCTTTGAGTGCATTATCTAGGAATGAACCTGGTAGAGCATCCCACACAAACGAATGCTCCACATGCGGGTTTCACATGCCACCAACCCCACATTCACAGGCAACTTCAGCGCCACAGCCGTTTTCAGATAGCCCTCAATGCAAAGGCTCTAGACGCAAATATTGGTGTGAGAGCTAATTCAATCAAGGAAACACTGCATGTTGGTGAAGGGCATATTGAAGAAGGATCAGCCGAGTGGTTCTTGTGGGAGAACAACTCCATTTGGCTCACTAACTTCACACACCATCAGGCTTCCAAGCAGCTCTCAAGGAAACTCAGTTTTCACACTCTATGCTTAGTGCCCTTTGAATGCATTATCAAGGAATGAACCTGGTAGAGCATCCCACACAAACGAATGCTCCACATGCGGGTTTCACATGCCACCAACTCCACATTCACAGGCAACTTCAGCGCCACAGCCGTTTTCAGAAAGCCCTCAATGCAAAGGCTCTAGACGCAAATATTGTTGTGAGAGCTAATTCAATCAAGGAAACAATGCATGTTGGTGAAGGGCATATTGAAGAAGGATCAGCCGAGTGGTTTTTTGTGGGAGAACAACTCCATTTGGCTCACTAACTTCACACACCATCAGGCTTCCAAGCAGCTCTCAAGGAAACTCAGTTTTCACACTCTATGCTTAGTGCCCTTTGTATGGATAGGACTGAAATGAACCTGGTAGAGCATCCCACACAAACGAATGCTCCACATGCGGGTTTCACATGCCACCAACTCCACATTCACAGGCAACTTCAGCGCCACAGCCGTTTTCAGATAGCCCTCAATGCAAAGGCTCTAGACGCAAATATTGGTGTGAGGAGCTAATTCAATCAAGGAAACACTGCATGTTGGTGAAGGGCATATTGAAGAAGGATCAGCCGAGTGGTTCTTGTGGGAGAACAACTCCATTTGGCTCACTAACTTCACACACCATCAGGCTTCCAAGCAGCTCTCAAGGAAACTCAGTTTTCACGCTCTATGCTTAGTGCCCTTTGTATGGATAGGACTGAAATGAACCTGGTAGAGCATCCCACACAAACGAATGCTCCACATGCGGGTTTCACATGCCACCAACTCCACATTCACAGGCAACTTCAGCGCCACAGCCGTTTTCAGATAGCCCTCAATGCAAAGGCTCTAGACGCAAATATTGGTGTGAGAGCTAATTCAATCAAGGAAACAATGCATGTTGGTGAAGGGCATATTGAAGAAGGATCAGCCGAGTGGTTCTTGTGGGAGAACAACTCCATTTGGCTCACTAACTTCACACACCATCAGGCTTCCAAGCAGCTCTCAAGGAAACTCAGTTTTCACAATCTATGCTTAGTGCTCTTTGTGTGCCTAGGACTGAAATGAACTGGTAGAGCATCCCACACAAACGAATGCTCCACATGCGGGTTTCACATGCCACCAACTCCACATTCACAGGCAACTTCAGCGCCACAGCCGTTTTCAGATAGCCCTCAATGCAAAGGCTCTAGACGCAAATATTGGTGTGAGAGCTAATTCAATCAAGGAAACACTGCATGTTGGTGAAGGGCATATTGAAGAAGGATCAGCCGAGTGGTTCTTGTGGGAGAACAACTCCATTTGGCTCACTAACTTCACACACCATCAGGCTTCCAAGCAGCTCTCAAGGAAACTCAGTTTTCAAGCTCTATGCTTAGTGCCCTTTGAATGCATTATCAAGGAATGAACCTGGTAGAGCATCCCACACAAACGAATGCTCCACATGCGGGTTTCACATGCCACCAACTCCACATTCACAGGCAACTTCAGCGCCACAGCCGTTTTCAGATAGCCCTCAATGCAAAGGCTCTAGACGCAAATATTGGTGTGAGAGCTAATTCAATCAAGGAAACACTGCATGTTGGTGAAGGGCATATTGAAGAAGGATCAGCCGAGTGGTTCTTGTGGGAGAACAACTCCATTTGGCTCACTAACTTCACACACCATGAGGCTTCCAAGCAGCTCTCAAGGAAACTCAGTTTTCACATTCTATGCTTAGTGCCCTTTGAGTGCATTATCTAGGAATGAACCTGGTAGAGCATCCCACACAAACGAATGCTCCACATGCGGGTTTCACATGCCACCAACCCCACATTCACAGGCAACTTCAGCGCCACAGCCGTTTTCAGATAGCCCTCAATGCAAAGGCTCTAGACGCAAATATTGGTGTGAGAGCTAATTCAATCAAGGAAACACTGCATGTTGGTGAAGGGCATATTGAAGAAGGATCAGCCGAGTGGTTCTTGTGGGAGAACAACTCCATTTGGCTCACTAACTTCACACACCATCAGGCTTCCAAGCAGCTCTCAAGGAACTCAGTTTTCACACTCTAAGTTTATTGCCCTTTGAATGCATTATCAAGGAATGAACCTGGTAGAGCATCCCACACAAACGAATGCTCCACATGCGGGTTTCACATGCCACCAACTCCACATTCACAGGCAACTTCAGCGCCACAGCCGTTTTCAGATAGCCCTCAATGCAAAGGCTCTAGACGCAAATATTGGTGTGAGAGCTAATTCAATCAAGGAAACACTGCATGTTGGTGAAGGGCATATTGAAGAAGGATCAGCCGAGTGGTTCTTGTGGGAGAACAACTCCATTTGGCTCACTAACTTCA
Organism: Ochotona princeps; assembly: GCF_030435755.1. NCBI lineage: Eukaryota > Metazoa > Chordata > Mammalia > Lagomorpha > Ochotonidae > Ochotona > Ochotona princeps. The sequence goes on along the minus strand of NW_026701205.1, from coordinate 51,492 downwards.
CACACCATCAGGCTTCCAAGCAGCTCTCAAGGAAACTCAGTTTTCACACTCTATGCTTAGTGCCCTTTGAGTGCATTATCTAGGAATGAACCTGGTAGAGCATCGCACACAAACCAATGCTCCACATGCAGGTTTCACATGCCACCCAACTCCACATTCACAGGCAACTTCAGCGCCACAGCCGTTTTCAGATAGCCCTCAATGCAAAGGCTCTAGACGCAAATATTGGTGTGAGAGCTAATTCAATCAAGGAAACACTGCATGTTGGTGAAGGGCATATTGAAGAAGGATCAGCCGAGTGGTTCTTGTGGGAGAACAACTCCATTTGGCTCACTAACTTCACACACCATGAGGCTTCCAAGCAGCTCTCAAGGAAACTCAGTTTTCACATTCTATGCTTAGTGCCCTTTGAGTGCATTATCTAGGAATGAACCTGGTAGAGCATCCCACACAAACGAATGCTCCACATGCGGGTTTCACATGAAACCAACTCAACATTCACAGGCAACTTCAGCGCCACAGCCGTTTTCAGAAAGCCCTCAATGCAAAGGCTCTAGACGCAAATATTGGTGTGAGAGCTAATTCAATCAAGGAAACAATGCATGTTGGTGAAGGGCATATTGAAGAAGGATCAGCCGAGTGGTTCTTGTGGGAGAACAACTCCATTTGGCTCACTAACTTCACACACCATCAGGCTTCCAAGCAGCTCTCAAGGAAACTCAGTTTTCACACTCTATGCTTAGTGCCCTTTGTATGGCTAGGACTGAAATGAACCTGGTAGAGCATCCAACACAAACGAATGCTCCACATGCGGGTTTCACATGCCACCAACTCCACATTCACAGGCAACTTCAGCGCCACAGCCGTTTTCAGATAGCCCTCAATGCAAAGGCTCTAGACGCAAATATTGGTGTGAGAGCTAATTCAATCAAGGAAACACTGCATGTTGGTGAAGGGCATATTGAAGAAGGATCAGCCGAGTGGTTCTTGTGGGAGAACAACTCCATTTGGCTCACTAACTTCACACACCATCAGGCTTCCAAGCAGCTCTCAAGGAAACTCAGTTTTCACACTCTATGCTTAGTGCCCTTTGTATGGATAGGACTGAAATGAACCTGGTAGAGCATCCCACACAAACGAATGCTCCACATGCGGGTTTCACATGCCACCAACTCCACATTCACAGGCAACTTCAGCGCCACAGCCGTTTTCAGATAGCCCTCAATGCAAAGGCTCTAGATGCAAATATTGGTGTGAGAGCTAATTCAATCAAGGAAACACTGCATGTTGGTGAAGGGCATATTGAAGAAGGATCAGCCGAGTGGTTCTTGTGGGAGAACAACTCCATTTGGCTCACTAACTTCACACACCATCAGGCTTCCAAGCAGCTCTCAAGGAAACTCAGTTTTCACACTCTATGCTTAGTGCCCTTTGAGTGCATTATCTAGGAATGAACCTGGTAGAGCATCCCACACAAACGAATGCTCCACATGCGGGTTTCACATGCCACCAACCCCACATTCACAGGCAACTTCAGCGCCACAGCCGTTTTCAGATAGCCCTCAATGCAAAGGCTCTAGACGCAAATATTGGTGTGAGAGCTAATTCAATCAAGGAAACACTGCATGTTGGTGAAGGGCATATTGAAGAAGGATCAGCCGAGTGGTTCTTGTGGGAGAACAACTCCATTTGGCTCACTAACTTCACACACCATCAGGCTTCCAAGCAGCTCTCAAGGAAACTCAGTTTTCACACTCTATGCTTAGTGCCCTTTGAATGCATTATCAAGGAATGAACCTGGTAGAGCATCCCACACAAACGAATGCTCCACATGCGGGTTTCACATGCCACCAACTCCACATTCACAGGCAACTTCAGCGCCACAGCCGTTTTCAGAAAGCCCTCAATGCAAAGGCTCTAGACGCAAATATTGTTGTGAGAGCTAATTCAATCAAGGAAACAATGCATGTTGGTGAAGGGCATATTGAAGAAGGATCAGCCGAGTGGTTTTTTGTGGGAGAACAACTCCATTTGGCTCACTAACTTCACACACCATCAGGCTTCCAAGCAGCTCTCAAGGAAACTCAGTTTTCACACTCTATGCTTAGTGCCCTTTGTATGGCTAGGACTGAAATGAACCTGGTAGAGCATCCCACACAAACGAATGCTCCACATGCGGGTTTCACATGCCACCAACTCCACATTCACAGGCAACTTCAGCGCCACAGCCGTTTTCAGATAGCCCTCAATGCAAAGGCTCTAGACGCAAATATTGGTGTGAGAGCTAATTCAATCAAGGAAACACTGCATGTTGGTGAAGGGCATATTGAAGAAGGATCAGCCGAGTGGTTCTTGTGGGAGAACAACTCCATTTGGCTCACTAACTTCACACACCATCAGGCTTCCAAGCAGCTCTCAAGGAAACTCAGTTTTCACGCTCTATGCTTAGTGCCCTTTGTATGGATAGGACTGAAATGAACCTGGTAGAGCATCCCACACAAACGAATGCTCCACATGCGGGTTTCACATGCCACCAACTCCACATTCACAGGCAACTTCAGCGCCACAGCCGTTTTCAGATAGCCCTCAATGCAAAGGCTCTAGACGCAAATATTGGTGTGAGAGCTAATTCAATCAAGGAAACAATGCATGTTGGTGAAGGGCATATTGAAGAAGGATCAGCCGAGTGGTTCTTGTGGGAGAACAACTCCATTTGGCTCACTAACTTCACACACCATCAGGCTTCCAAGCAGCTCTCAAGGAAACTCAGTTTTCAAGCTCTATGTTTAGTGCCCTTTGAATGCATTATCAAGGAATGAACCTGGTAGAGCATCCCACATAAACGAATGCTCCACATGCGGGTTTCACATGCCACCAACTCCACATTCACAGGCAACTTCAGCGCCACAGCCGTTTTCAGATAGCCCTCAATGCAAAGGCTCTAGACGCAAATATTGGTGTGAGAGCTAATTCAATCAAGGAAACACTGCATGTTGGTGAAGGGCATATTGAAGAAGGATCAGCCGAGTGGTTCTTGTGGGAGAACAACTCCATTTGGCTCACTAACTTCACACACCATCAGGCTTCCAAGCAGCTCTCAAGGAAACTCTTTTATCACACTCTATGTTTAGTGCCCTTTGAATGCATTATCAAGGAATGAACCTGGTAGAGCATCCCACACAAACGAATGCTCCACATGCGGGTTTCACATGCCACCAACTCCACATTCACAGGCAACTTCAGCGCCACAGCCGTTTTCAGATAGCCCTCAATGCAAAGGCTCTAGACGCAAATATTGGTGTGAGAGCTAATTCAATCAAGGAAACAATGCATGTTGGTGAAGGGCATATTGAAGAAGGATCAGCCGAGTGGTTCTTGTGGGAGAACAACTCCATTTGGCTCACTAACTTCACACACCATCAGGCTTCCAAGCAGCTCTCAAGGAAACTCAGTTTTCAAGCTCTATGTTTAGTGCCCTTTGAATGCATTATCAAGGAATGAACCTGGTAGAGCATCCCACACAAACGAATGCTCCACATGCGGGTTTCACATGCCACCAACTCCACATTCACAGGCAACTTCAGCGCCACAGCCGTTTTCAGATAGCCCTCAATGCAAAGGCTCTAGACGCAAATATTGGTGTGAGAGCTAATTCAATCAAGGAAACACTGCATGTTGGTGAAGGGCATATTGAAGAAGGATCAGCCGAGTGGTTCTTGTGGGAGAACAACTCCATTTGGCTCACTAACTTCACACACCATCAGGCTTCCAAGCAGCTCTCAAGGAAACTCAGTTTTCACGCTCTATGCTTAGTGCCCTTTGTATGGATAGGACTGAAATGAACCTGGTAGAGCATCCCACACAAACGAATGCTCCACATGCGGGTTTCACATGCCACCAACTCCACATTCACAGGCAACTTCAGCGCCACAGCCGTTTTCAGATAGCCCTCAATGCAAAGGCTCTAGACGCAAATATTGGTGTGAGAGCTAATTCAATCAAGGAAACACTGCATGTTGGTGAAGGGCATATTGAAGAAGGATCAGCCGAGTGGTTCTTGTGGGAGAACAACTCCATTTGGCTCACTAACTTCACACACCATCAGGCTTCCAAGCAGCTCTCAAGGAAACTCAGTTTTCACACTCTATGCTTAGTGCCCTTTGTATGGATAGGACTGAAATGAACCTGGTAGAGCATCCCACGCAAACGAATGCTCCACATGCGGGTTTCACATGCCACCAACTCCACATTCACAGGCAACTTCAGCGCCACAGCCGTTTTCAGATAGCCCTCAATGCAAAGGCTCTAGACGCAAATATTGGTGTGAGCTAATTCAATCAAGGAAACACTGCATGTTGGTGAAGGGCATATTGAAGAAGGATCAGCCGAGTGGTTCTTGTGGGAGAACAACTCCATTTGGCTCACTAACTTCACACACCATCAGGCTTCCAAGCAGCTCTCAAGGAAACTCAGTTTTCACACTCTATGCTTAGTGCCCTTTGAATGCATTATCAAGGAATGAACCTGGTAGAGCATCCCACACAAACGAATGCTCCACATGCGGGTTTCACATGCCACCAACTCCACATTCACAGGCAACTTCAGCGCCACAGCCGTTTTCAGATAGCCCTCAATGCAAAGGCTCTAGACGCAAATATTGGTGTGAGAGCTAATTCAATCAAGGAAACACTGCATGTTGGTGAAGGGCATATTGAAGAAGGATCAGCCGAGTGGTTCTTGTGGGAGAACAACTCCATTTGGCTCACTAACTTCACACACCATCAGGCTTCCAAGCAGCTCTCAAGGAAACTCAGTTTTCACACTCTATGCTTAGTGCCCTTTGAGTGCATTATCTAGGAATGAACCTGGTAGAGCATCCCACACAAACGAATGCTCCACATGCGGGTTTCACATGCCACCAACCCCACATTCACAGGCAACTTCAGCGCCACAGCCGTTTTCAGATAGCCCTCAATGCAAAGGCTCTAGACGCAAATATTGGTGTGAGAGCTAATTCAATCAAGGAAACACTGCATGTTGGTGAAGGGCATATTGAAGAAGGATCAGCCGAGTGGTTCTTGTGGGAGAACAACTCCATTTGGCTCACTAACTTCACACACCATCAGGCTTCCAAGCAGCTCTCAAGGAAACTCAGTTTTCACACTCTAAGTTTATTGCCCTTTGAATGCATTATCTAGCAATGAACCTGGTAGAGCATCCCACACAAACGAATGCTCCACATGCGGGTTTCACATGCCACCAACTCCACATTCACAGGCAACTTCAGCGCCACAGCCGTTTTCAGATAGCCCTCAATGCAAAGGCTCTAGACGCAAATATTGGTGTGAGAGCTAATTCAATCAAGGAAACACTGCATGTTGGTGAAGGGCATATTGAAGAAGGATCAGCCGAGTGGTTCTTGTGGGAGAACAACTCCATTTGGCTCACTAACTTCACACACCATCAGGCTTCCAAGCAGCTCTCAAGGAAACTCAGTTTTCACATTCTATGCTTAGTGCCCTTTGAGTGCATTATCTAGGAATGAACCTGGTCAGCATCCCACACAAACGAATGCTCCACATGCGGGTTTCACATGAAACCAACTCAACATTCACAGGCAACTTCAGCGCCACAGCCGTTTTCAGAAAGCCCTCAATGCAAAGGCTCTAGACGCAAATATTGGTGTGAGAGCTAATTCAATCAAGGAAACACTGCATGTTGGTGAAGGGCATATTGAAGAAGGATCAGCCGAGTGGTTCTTGTGGGAGAACAACTCCATTTGGCTCACTAACTTCACACACCATCAGGCTTCCAAGCAGCTCTCAAGGAAACTCAGTTTTCACATTCTATGCTTAGTGCCCTTTGAGTGCATTATCTAGGAATGAACCTGGTCAGCATCCCACACAAACGAATGCTCCACATGCGGGTTTCACATGCCACCAACTCCACATTCACAGGCAACTTCAGCGCCACAGCCGTTTTCAGAAAGCCCTCAATGCAAAGGCTCTAGACGCAAATATTGGTGTGAGAGCTAATTCAATCAAGGAAACAATGCATGTTGGTGAAGGGCATATTGAAGAAGGATCAGCCGAGTGGTTCTTGTGGGAGAACAACTCCATTTGGCTCACTAACTTCACACACCATCAGGCTTCCAAGCAGCTCTCAAGGAAACTCAGTTTTCACACTCTATGCTTAGTGCCCTTTGTATGGCTAGGACTGAAATGAACCTGGTAGAGCATCCCACACAAACGAATGCTCCACATGCGGGTTTCACATGCCACCAACTCCACATTCACAGGCAACTTCAGCGCCACAGCCGTTTTCAGATAGCCCTCAATGCAAAGGCTCTAGACGCAAATATTGGTGTGAGAGCTAATTCAATCAAGGAAACACTGCATGTTGGTGAAGGGCATATTGAAGAAGGATCAGCCGAGTGGTTCTTGTGGGAGAACAACTCCATTTGGCTCACTAACTTCACACACCATCAGGCTTCCAAGCAGCTCTCAAGGAAACTCAGTTTTCAAGCTCTATGTTTAGTGCCCTTTGTATGGCTAGGACTGAAATGAACCTGGTAGAGCATCCCACACAAACGAATGCTCCACATGCGGGTTTCACATGCCATCAACTCCACATTCACAGGCAACTTCAGCGCCACAGCCGTTTTCAGATAGCCCTCAATGCAAAGGCTCTAGACGCAAATATTGGTGTGAGAGCTAATTCAATCAAGGAAACACTGCATGTTGGTGAAGGGCATATTGAAGAAGGATCAGCCGAGTGGTTCTTGTGGGAGAACAACTCCATTTGGCTCACTAACTTCACACACCATCAGGCTTCCAAGCAGCTCTCAAGGAAACTCAGTTTTCACACTCTATGCTTAGTGCCCTTTGTATGGCTAGGACTGAAATGAACCTGGTAGAGCATCCCACACAAACGAATGCTCCACATGCGGGTTTCACATGCCACCAACTCCACATTCACAGGCAACTTCAGCGCCACAGCCGTTTTCAGATAGCCCTCAATGCAAAGGCTCTTGATGCAAATATTGGTGTGAGAGCTAATTCAATCAAGGAAACACTGCATGTTGGTGAAGGGCATATTGAAGAAGGATCAGCCGAGTGGTTCTTGTGGGAGAACAACTCCATTTGGCTCACTAACTTCACACACCATCAGGCTTCCAAGCAGCTCTCAAGGAAACTCAGTTTTCACACTCTATGCTTAGTGCCCTTTGAGTGCATTATCTAGGAATGAACCTGGTAGAGCATCCCACACAAACGAATGCTCCACATGCGGGTTTCACATGCCACCAACCCCACATTCACAGGCAACTTCAGCGCCACAGCCGTTTTCAGATAGCCCTCAATGCAAAGGCTCTAGACGCAAATATTGGTGTGAGAGCTAATTCAATCAAGGAAACACTGCATGTTGGTGAAGGGCATATTGAAGAAGGATCAGCCGAGTGGTTCTTGTGGGAGAACAACTCCATTTGGCTCACTAACTTCACACACCATCAGGCTTCCAAGCAGCTCTCAAGGAAACTCAGTTTTCACACTCTAAGTTTATTGCCCTTTGAATGCATTATCTAGCAATGAACCTGGTAGAGCATCCCACACAAACGAATGCTCCACATGCGGGTTTCACATGCCACCAACTCCACATTCACAGGCAACTTCAGCGCCACAGCCGTTTTCAGATAGCCCTCAATGCAAAGGCTCTAGACGCAAATATTGGTGTGAGAGCTAATTCAATCAAGGAAACACTGCATGTTGGTGAAGGGCATATTGAAGAAGGATCAGCCGAGTGGTTCTTGTGGGAGAACAACTCCATTTGGCTCACTAACTTCACACACCATCAGGCTTCCAAGCAGCTCTCAAGGAAACTCAGTTTTCACATTCTATGCTTAGTGCCCTTTGAGTGCATTATCTAGGAATGAACCTGGTCAGCATCCCACACAAACGAATGCTCCACATGCGGGTTTCACATGAAACCAACTCAACATTCACAGGCAACTTCAGCGCCACAGCCGTTTTCAGAAAGCCCTCAATGCAAAGGCTCTAGACGCAAATATTGGTGTGAGAGCTAATTCAATCAAGGAAACACTGCATGTTGGTGAAGGGCATATTGAAGAAGGATCAGCCGAGTGGTTCTTGTGGGAGAACAACTCCATTTGGCTCACTAACTTCACACACCATCAGGCTTCCAAGCAGCTCTCAAGGAAACTCAGTTTTCACATTCTATGCTTAGTGCCCTTTGAGTGCATTATCTAGGAATGAACATGGTCAGCATCCCACACAAACGAATGCTCCACATGCGGGTTTCACATGCCACCAACTCCACATTCACAGGCAACTTCAGCGCCACAGCCGTTTTCAGAAAGCCCTCAATGCAAAGGCTCTAGACGCAAATATTGGTGTGAGAGCTAATTCAATCAAGGAAACAATGCATGTTGGTGAAGGGCATATTGAAGAAGGATCAGCCGAGTGGTTCTTGTGGGAGAACAACTCCATTTGGCTCACTAACTTCACACACCATCAGGCTTCCAAGCAGCTCTCAAGGAAACTCAGTTTTCACACTCTATGCTTAGTGCCCTTTGTATGGCTAGGACTGAAATGAACCTGGTAGAGCATCCCACACAAACGAATGCTCCACATGCGGGTTTCACATGCCACCAACTCCACATTCACAGGCAACTTCAGCGCCACAGCCGTTTTCAGATAGCCCTCAATGCAAAGGCTCTAGACGCAAATATTGGTGTGAGAGCTAATTCAATCAAGGAAACACTGCATGTTGGTGAAGGGCATATTGAAGAAGGATCAGCCGAGTGGTTCTTGTGGGAGAACAACTCCATTTGGCTCACTAACTTCACACACCATCAGGCTTCCAAGCAGCTCTCAAGGAAACTCAGTTTTCAAGCTCTATGTTTAGTGCCCTTTGTATGGCTAGGACTGAAATGAACCTGGTAGAGCATCCCACACAAACGAATGCTCCACATGCGGGTTTCACATGCCATCAACTCCACATTCACAGGCAACTTCAGCGCCACAGCCGTTTTCAGATAGCCCTCAATGCAAAGGCTCTAGACGCAAATATTGGTGTGAGAGCTAATTCAATCAAGGAAACACTGCATGTTGGTGAAGGGCATATTGAAGAAGGATCAGCCGAGTGGTTCTTGTGGGAGAACAACTCCATTTGGCTCACTAACTTCACACACCATCAGGCTTCCAAGCAGCTCTCAAGGAAACTCAGTTTTCACACTCTATGTTTAGTGCCCTTTGAATGCATTATCAAGGAATGAACCTGGTAGAGCATCCCACACAAACGAATGCTCCACATGCGGGTTTCACATGCCACCAACTCCACATTCACAGGCAACTTCAGCGCCACAGCCGTTTTCAGATAGCCCTCATGCAAAGGTTCTAGAGGCAAATATTGGTGTGAGAGCTAATTCAATCAAGGAAACACTGCATGTTGGTGAAGGGCATATTGAAGAAGGATCAGCCGAGTGGTTCTTGTGGGAGAACAACTCCATTTGGCTCACTAACTTCACACACCATCAGGCTTCCAAGCAGCTCTCAAGGAAACTCAGTTTTCACACTCTATGTTTAGTGCCCTTTGAATGCATTATCAAGGAATGAACCTGGTAGAGCATCCCACACAAACGAATGCTCCACATGCGGGTTTCACATGCCACCAACTCCACATTCACAGGCAACTTCAGCGCCACAGCCGTTTTCAGATAGCCCTCAATGCAAAGGCTCTAGATGCAAATATTGGTGTGAGAGCTAATTCAATCAAGGAAACACTGCATCTTGGTGAAGGGCATATTGAAGAAGGATCAGCCGAGTGGTTCTTGTGGGAGAACAACTCCATTTGGCTCACTAACTTCACACACCATCAGGCTTCCAAGCAGCTCTCAAGGAAACTCAGTTTTCACGCTCTATGCTTAGTGCCCTTTGTATGGATAGGACTGAAATGAACCTGGTAGAGCATCCCACACAAACGAATGCTCCACATGCGGGTTTCACATGCCACCAACTCCACATTCACAGGCAACTTCAGCGCCACAGCCGTTTTCAGAAAGCCCTCAATGCAAAGGCTCTAGACGCAAATATTGGTGTGAGAGCTAATTCAATCAAGGAAACACTGCATGTTGGTGAAGGGCATATTGAAGAAGGATCAGCCGAGTGGTTCTTGTGGGAGAACAACTCCATTTGGCTCACTAACTTCACACACCATCAGGCTTCCAAGCAGCTCTCAAGGAAACTCAGTTTTCAAGCTCTATGTTTAGTGCCCTTTGTATGGCTAGGACTGAAATGAACCTGGTAGAGCATCCCACACAAACGAATGCTCCACATGCGGGTTTCACATGCCACCAACCCCACATTCACAGGCAACTTCAGCGCCACAGCCGTTTTCAGATAGCCCTCAATGCAAAGGCTCTAGACGCAAATATTGGTGTGAGAGCTAATTCAATCAAGGAAACACTGCATGTTGGTGAAGGGCATATTGAAGAAGGATCAGCCGAGTGGTTCTTGTGGGAGAACAACTCCATTTGGCTCACTAACTTCACACACCATCAGGCTTCCAAGCAGCTCTCAAGGAAACTCAGTTTTCACACTCTAAGTTTATTGCCCTTTGAATGCATTATCAAGGAATGAACCTGGTAGAGCATCCCACACAAACGAATGCTCCACATGCGGGTTTCACATGCCACCAACCCCACATTCACAGGCAACTTCAGCGCCACAGCCGTTTTCAGATAGCCCTCAATGCAAAGGCTCTAGACGCAAATATTGGTGTGAGAGCTAATTCAATCAAGGAAACACTGCATGTTGGTGAAGGGCATATTGAAGAAGGATCAGCCGAGTGGTTCTTGTGGGAGAACAACTCCATTTGGCTCACTAACTTCACACACCATCAGGCTTCCAAGCAGCTCTCAAGGAAACTCAGTTTTCACACTCTATGCTTAGTGCCCTTTGAGTGCATTATCTAGGAATGAACCTGGTAGAGCATCGCACACAAACGAATGCTCCACATGCAGGTTTCACATGCCACCAACTCCACATTCACAGGCAACTTGAGCGCCACAGCCGTTTTCAGATAGCCCTCAATGCAAAGGCTCTAGACGCAAATATTGGTGTGAGAGCTAATTCAATCAAGGAAACACTGCATGTTGGTGAAGGGCATATTGAAGAAGGATCAGCCGAGTGGTTCTTGTGGGAGAACAACTCCATTTGGCTCACTAACTTCACACACCATCAGGCTTCCAAGCAGCTCTCAAGGAAACTCAGTTTTCACATTCTATGCTTAGTGCCCTTTGAGTGCATTATCTAGGAATGAACCTGGTAGAGCATCCCACACAAACGAATGCTCCACATGCGGGTTTCACATGAAACCAACTCAACATTCACAGGCAACTTCAGCGCCACAGCCGTTTTCAGAAAGCCCTCAATGCAAAGGCTCTAGACGCAAATATTGGTGTGAGAGCTAATTCAATCAAGGAAACACTGCATGTTGGTGAAGGGCATATTGAAGAAGGATCAGCCGAGTGGTTCTTGTGGGAGAACAACTCCATTTGGCTCACTAACTTCACACACCATCAGGCTTCCAAGCAGCTCTCAAGGAAACTCAGTTTTCACACTCTATGCTTAGTGCCCTTTGTATGGCTAGGACTGAAATGAACCTGGTAGAGCATCCCACACAAACGAATGCTCCACATGCGGGTTTCACATGCCACCAACTCCACATTCACAGGCAACTTCAGCGCCACAGCCGTTTTCAGATAGCCCTCAATGCAAAGGCTCTAGACGCAAATATTGGTGTGAGAGCTAATTCAATCAAGGAAACACTGCATGTTGGTGAAGGGCATATTGAAGAAGGATCAGCCGAGTGGTTCTTGTGGGAGAACAACTCCATTTGGCTCACTAACTTCACACACCATCAGGCTTCCAAGCAGCTCTCAAGGAAACTCAGTTTTCAAGCTCTATGTTTAGTGCCCTTTGTATGGCTAGGACTGAAATGAACCTGGTAGAGCATCCCACACAAACGAATGCTCCACATGCGGGTTTCACATGCCACCAACTCCACATTCACAGGCAACTTCAGCGCCACAGCCGTTTTCAGATAGCCCTCAATGCAAAGGCTCTAGACGCAAATATTGGTGTGAGAGCTAATTCAATCAAGGAAACACTGCATGTTGGTGAAGGGCATATTGAAGAAGGATCAGCCGAGTGGTTCTTGTGGGAGAACAACTCCATTAGGCTCACTAACTTCACACACCATCAGGCTTCCAAGCAGCTCTCAAGGAAACTCAGTTTTCACATTCTATGCTTAGTGCCCTTTGAGTGCATTATCTAGGAATGAACCTGGTCAGCATCCCACACAAACGAATGCTCCACATGCGGGTTTCACATGAAACCAACTCAACATTCACAGGCAACTTCAGCGCCACAGCCGTTTTCAGAAAGCCCTCAATGCAAAGGCTCTAGACGCAAATATTGGTGTGAGAGCTAATTCAATCAAGGAAACACTGCATGTTGGTGAAGGGCATATTGAAGAAGGATCAGCCGAGTGGTTCTTGTGGGAGAACAACTCCATTTGGCTCACTAACTTCACACACCATCAGGCTTCCAAGCAGCTCTCAAGGAAACTCAGTTTTCACATTCTATGCTTAGTGCCCTTTGAGTGCATTATCTAGGAATGAACCTGGTCAGCATCCCACACAAACGAATGCTCCACATGCGGGTTTCACATGCCACCAACTCCACATTCACAGGCAACTTCAGCGCCACAGCCGTTTTCAGAAAGCCCTCAATGCAAAGGCTCTAGACGCAAATATTGGTGTGAGAGCTAATTCAATCAAGGAAACAATGCATGTTGGTGAAGGGCATATTGAAGAAGGATCAGCCGAGTGGTTCTTGTGGGAGAACAACTCCATTTGGCTCACTAACTTCACACACCATCAGGCTTCCAAGCAGCTCTCAAGGAAACTCAGTTTTCACACTCTATGCTTAGTGCCCTTTGTATGGCTAGGACTGAAATGAACCTGGTAGAGCATCCCACACAAACGAATGCTCCACATGCGGGTTTCACATGCCACCAACTCCACATTCACAGGCAACTTCAGCGCCACAGCCGTTTTCAGATAGCCCTCAATGCAAAGGCTCTAGACGCAAATATTGGTGTGAGAGCTAATTCAATCAAGGAAACACTGCATGTTGGTGAAGGGCATATTGAAGAAGGATCAGCCGAGTGGTTCTTGTGGGAGAACAACTCCATTTGGCTCACTAACTTCACACACCATCAGGCTTCCAAGCAGCTCTCAAGGAAACTCAGTTTTCAAGCTCTATGTTTAGTGCCCTTTGTATGGCTAGGACTGAAATGAACCTGGTAGAGCATCCCACACAAACGAATGCTCCACATGCGGGTTTCACATGCCATCAACTCCACATTCACAGGCAACTTCAGCGCCACAGCCGTTTTCAGATAGCCCTCAATGCAAAGGCTCTAGACGCAAATATTGGTGTGAGAGCTAATTCAATCAAGGAAACACTGCATGTTGGTGAAGGGCATATTGAAGAAGGATCAGCCGAGTGGTTCTTGTGGGAGAACAACTCCATTTGGCTCACTAACTTCACACACCATCAGGCTTCCAAGCAGCTCTCAAGGAAACTCAGTTTTCACACTCTATGTTTAGTGCCCTTTGAATGCATTATCAAGGAATGAACCTGGTAGAGCATCCCACACAAACGAATGCTCCACATGCGGGTTTCACATGCCACCAACTCCACATTCACAGGCAACTTCAGCGCCACAGCCGTTTTCAGATAGCCCTCATGCAAAGGTTCTAGAGGCAAATATTGGTGTGAGAGCTAATTCAATCAAGGAAACACTGCATGTTGGTGAAGGGCATATTGAAGAAGGATCAGCCGAGTGGTTCTTGTGGGAGAACAACTCCATTTGGCTCACTAACTTCACACACCATCAGGCTTCCAAGCAGCTCTCAAGGAAACTCAGTTTTCACACTCTATGTTTAGTGCCCTTTGAATGCATTATCAAGGAATGAACCTGGTAGAGCATCCCACACAAACGAATGCTCCACATGCGGGTTTCACATGCCACCAACTCCACATTCACAGGCAACTTCAGCGCCACAGCCGTTTTCAGATAGCCCTCAATGCAAAGGCTCTAGACGCAAATATTGGTGTGAGAGCTAATTCAATCAAGGAAACACTGCATCTTGGTGAAGGGCATATTGAAGAAGGATCAGCCGAGTGGTTCTTGTGGGAGAACAACTCCATTTGGCTCACTAACTTCACACACCATCAGGCTTCCAAGCAGCTCTCAAGGAAACTCAGTTTTCACGCTCTATGCTTAGTGCCCTTTGTATGGATAGGACTGAAATGAACCTGGTAGAGCATCCCACACAAACGAATGCTCCACATGCGGGTTTCACATGCCACCAACTCCACATTCACAGGCAACTTCAGCGCCACAGCCGTTTTCAGAAAGCCCTCAATGCAAAGGCTCTAGACGCAAATATTGGTGTGAGAGCTAATTCAATCAAGGAAACACTGCATGTTGGTGAAGGGCATATTGAAGAAGGATCAGCCGAGTGGTTCTTGTGGGAGAACAACTCCATTTGGCTCACTAACTTCACACACCATCAGGCTTCCAAGCAGCTCTCAAGGAAACTCAGTTTTCAAGCTCTATGTTTAGTGCCCTTTGTATGGCTAGGACTGAAATGAACCTGGTAGAGCATCCCACACAAACGAATGCTCCACATGCGGGTTTCACATGCCACCAACCCCACATTCACAGGCAACTTCAGCGCCACAGCCGTTTTCAGATAGCCCTCAATGCAAAGGCTCTAGACGCAAATATTGGTGTGAGAGCTAATTCAATCAAGGAAACACTGCATGTTGGTGAAGGGCATATTGAAGAAGGATCAGCCGAGTGGTTCTTGTGGGAGAACAACTCCATTTGGCTCACTAACTTCACACACCATCAGGCTTCCAAGCAGCTCTCAAGGAAACTCAGTTTTCACACTCTAAGTTTATTGCCCTTTGAATGCATTATCAAGGAATGAACCTGGTAGAGCATCCCACACAAACGAATGCTCCACATGCGGGTTTCACATGCCACCAACTCCACATTCACAGGCAACTTCAGCGCCACAGCCGTTTTCAGATAGCCCTCAATGCAAAGGCTCTAGACGCAAATATTGGTGTGAGAGCTAATTCAATCAAGGAAACACTGCTTGTTGGTGAAGGGCATATTGAAGAAGGATCAGCCGAGTGGTTCTTGTGGGAGAACAACTCCATTTGGCTCACTAACTTCACACACCATCAGGCTTCCAAGCAGCTCTCAAGGAAACTCAGTTTTCACACTCTATGCTTAGTGCCCTTTGAGTGCATTATCTAGGAATGAACCTGGTAGAGCATCGCACACAAACGAATGCTCCACATGCAGGTTTCACATGCCACCAACTCCACATTCACAGGCAACTTCAGCGCCACAGCCGTTTTCAGATAGCCCTCAATGCAAAGGCTCTAGACGCAAATATTGGTGTGAGAGCTAATTCAATCAAGGAAACACTGCATGTTGGTGAAGGGCATATTGAAGAAGGATCAGCCGAGTGGTTCTTGTGGGAGAACAACTCCATTTGGCTCACTAACTTCACACACCATCAGGCTTCCAAGCAGCTCTCAAGGAAACTCAGTTTTCACATTCTATGCTTAGTGCCCTTTGAGTGCATTATCTAGGAATGAACCTGGTAGAGCATCCCACACAAACGAATGCTCCACATGCGGGTTTCACATGAAACCAACTCAACATTCACAGGCAACTTCAGCGCCACAGCCGTTTTCAGAAAGCCCTCAATGCAAAGGCTCTAGACGCAAATATTGGTGTGAGAGCTAATTCAATCAAGGAAACACTGCATGTTGGTGAAGGGCATATTGAAGAAGGATCAGCCGAGTGGTTCTTGTGGGAGAACAACTCCATTTGGCTCACTAACTTCACACACCATCAGGCTTCCAAGCAGCTCTCAAGGAAACTCAGTTTTCACACTCTATGCTTAGTGCCCTTTGAGTGCATTATCTAGGAATGAACCTGGTAGAGCATCGCACACAAACGAATGCTCCACATGCAGGTTTCACATGCCACCAACTCCACATTCACAGGCAACTTCAGCGCCACAGCCGTTTTCAGATAGCCCTCAATGCAAAGGCTCTAGACGCAAATATTGGTGTGAGAGCTAATTCAATCAAGGAAACACTGCATGTTGGTGAAGGGCATATTGAAGAAGGATCAGCCGAGTGGTTCTTGTGGGAGAACAACTCCATTTGGCTCACTAACTTCACACACCATCAGGCTTCCAAGCAGCTCTCAAGGAAACTCAGTTTTCACACTCTATGCTTAGTGCCCTTTGTATGGCTAGGACTGAAATGAACCTGGTAGAGCATCCCACACAAACGAATGCTCCACATGCGGGTTTCACATGCCACCAACTCCACATTCACAGGCAACTTCAGCGCCACAGCCGTTTTCAGATAGCCCTCAATGCAAAGGCTCTAGACGCAAATATTGGTGTGAGAGCTAATTCAATCAAGGAAACACTGCATGTTGGTGAAGGGCATATTGAAGAAGGATCAGCCGAGTGGTTCTTGTGGGAGAACAACTCCATTTGGCTCACTAACTTCACACACCATCAGGCTTCCAAGCAGCTCTCAAGGAAACTCAGTTTACAAGCTCTATGTTTAGTGCCCTTTGTATGGCTAGGACTGAAATGAACCTGGTAGAGCATCCCACACAAACGAATGCTCCACATGCGGGTTTCACATGCCACCAACTCCACATTCACAGGCAACTTCAGCGCCACAGCCGTTTTCAGATAGCCCTCAATGCAAAGGCTCTAGACGCAAATATTGGTGTGAGAGCTAATTCAATCAAGGAAACACTGCATGTTGGTGAAGGGCATATTGAAGAAGGATCAGCCGAGTGGTTCTTGTGGGAGAACAACTCCATTTGGCTCACTAACTTCACACACCATCAGGCTTCCAAGCAGCTCTCAAGGAAACTCAGTTTTCACACTCTATGTTTAGTGCCCTTTGAATGCATTATCAAGGAATGAACCTGGTAGAGCATCCCACACAAACGAATGCTCCACATGCGGGTTTCACATGCCACCAACTCCACATTCACAGGCAACTTCAGCGCCACAGCCGTTTTCAGATAGCCCTCAATGCAAAGGCTCTAGACGCAAATATTGGTGTGAGAGCTAATTCAATCAAGGAAACACTGCATGTTGGTGAAGGGCATATTGAAGAAGGATCAGCCGAGTGGTTCTTGTGGGAGAACAACTCCATTTGGCTCACTAACTTCACACACCATCAGGCTTCCAAGCAGCTCTCAAGGAAACTCAGTTTTCACGCTCTATGCTTAGTGCCCTTTGTATGGATAGGACTGAAATGAACCTGGTAGAGCATCCCACACAAACGAATGCTCCACATGCGGGTTTCACATGCCACCAACTCCACATTCACAGGCAACTTCAGCGCCACAGCCGTTTTCAGATAGCCCTCAATGCAAAGGCTCTAGACGCAAATATTGGTGTGAGAGCTAATTCAATCAAGGAAACACTGCATGTTGGTGAAGGGCATATTGAAGAAGGATCAGCCGAGTGGTTCTTGTGGGAGAACAACTCCATTTGGCTCACTAACTTCACACACCATCAGGCTTCCAAGCAGCTCTCAAGGAAACTCAGTTTTCACACTCTATGCTTAGTGCCCTTTCTTTGGCTAGGACTGAAATGAACCTGGTAGAGCATCCCACACAAACGAATGCTCCACATGCGGGTTTCACATGCCACCAACTCCACATTCACAGGCAACTTCAGCGCCACAGC
The DNA here is from genome assembly GCF_030435755.1 of Ochotona princeps. Classification (NCBI taxonomy): domain Eukaryota; kingdom Metazoa; phylum Chordata; class Mammalia; order Lagomorpha; family Ochotonidae; genus Ochotona; species Ochotona princeps. Next base: position 33,587 of record NW_026701205.1, on the reverse strand, counting down.
CGTTTTCAGATAGCCCTCAATGCAAAGGCTCTAGACGCAAATATTGGTGTGAGAGCTAATTCAATCAAGGAAACACTGCATGTTGGTGAAGGGCATATTGAAGAAGGATCAGCCGAGTGGTTCTTGTGGGAGAACAACTCCATTTGGCTCACTAACTTCACACACCATCAGGCTTCCAAGCAGCTCTCAAGGAAACTCAGTTTTCACACTCTATGCTTAGTGCCCTTTGAGTGCATTATCTAGGAATGAACCTGGTAGAGCATCGCACACAAACGAATGCTCCACATGCAGGTTTCACATGCCACCAACTCCACATTCACAGGCAACTTCAGCGCCACAGCCGTTTTCAGATAGCCCTCAATGCAAAGGCTCTAGACGCAAATATTGGTGTGAGAGCTAATTCAATCAAGGAAACACTGCATGTTGGTGAAGGGCATATTGAAGAAGGATCAGCCGAGTGGTTCTTGTGGGAGAACAACTCCATTTGGCTCACTAACTTCACACACCATCAGGCTTCCAAGCAGCTCTCAAGGAAACTCAGTTTTCACACTCTATGCTTAGTGCTCTTTGTGTGCCCAACTGAAAAGAAGCTTGGTCAGCATCCCACAAAATCGAATGCTCCACATGCTGGTTTCACATGCCACCAACTCCACATTCACAGGCAACTTCAGCGCCACAGCCGTTTTCAGATAGCCCTCAATGCAAAGGCTCTAGACGCAAATATTGGTGTGAGAGCTAATTCAATCAAGGAAACACTGCATGTTGGTGAAGGGCATATTGAAGAAGGATCAGCCGAGTGGTTCTTGTGGGAGAACAACTCCATTTGGCTCACTAACTTCACACACCATCAGGCTTCCAAGCAGCTCTCAAGGAAACTCAGTTTTCACACTCTATGCTTAGTGCCCTTTGTATGGCTAGGACTGAAATGAACCTGGTAGAGCATCCCACACAAACGAATGCTCCACATGCGGGTTTCACATGCCACCAACTCCACATTCACAGGCAACTTCAGCGCCACAGCCGTTTTCAGATAGCCCTCAATGCAAAGGCTCTAGACGCAAATATTGGTGTGAGAGCTAATTCAATCAAGGAAACACTGCATGTTGGTGAAGGGCATATTGAAGAAGGATCAGCCGAGTGGTTCTTGTGGGAGAACAACTCCATTTGGCTCACTAACTTCACACACCATCAGGCTTCCAAGCAGCTCTCAAGGAAACTCAGTTTTCACACTCTATGCTTAGTGCCCTTTCTTTGGCTAGGACTGAAATGAACCTGGTAGAGCATCCCACACAAACGAATGCTCCACATGCGGGTTTCACATGCCACCAACTCCACATTCACAGGCAACTTCAGCGCCACAGCCGTTTTCAGATAGCCCTCAATGCAAAGGCTCTAGACGCAAATATTGGTGTGAGAGCTAATTCAATCAAGGAAACACTGCATGTTGGTGAAGGGCATATTGAAGAAGGATCAGCCGAGTGGTTCTTGTGGGAGAACAACTCCATTTGGCTCACTAACTTCACACACCATCAGGCTTCCAAGCAGCTCTCAAGGAAACTCAGTTTTCACACTCTATGCTTAGTGCCCTTTGAGTGCATTATCTAGGAATGAACCTGGTAGAGCATCGCACACAAACGAATGCTCCACATGCAGGTTTCACATGCCACCAACTCCACATTCACAGGCAACTTCAGCGCCACAGCCGTTTTCAGATAGCCCTCAATGCAAAGGCTCTAGACGCAAATATTGGTGTGAGAGCTAATTCAATCAAGGAAACACTGCATGTTGGTGAAGGGCATATTGAAGAAGGATCAGCCGAGTGGTTCTTGTGGGAGAACAACTCCATTTGGCTCACTAACTTCACACACCATCAGGCTTCCAAGCAGCTCTCAAGGAAACTCAGTTTTCACACTCTATGCTTAGTGCTCTTTGTGTGCCCAACTGAAAAGAAGCTTGGTCAGCATCCCACAAAATCGAATGCTCCACATGCTGGTTTCACATGCCACCAACTCCACATTCACAGGCAACTTCAGCGCCACAGCCGTTTTCAGATAGCCCTCAATGCAAAGGCTCTAGACGCAAATATTGGTGTGAGAGCTAATTCAATCAAGGAAACACTGCATGTTGGTGAAGGGCATATTGAAGAAGGATCAGCCGAGTGGTTCTTGTGGGAGAACAACTCCATTTGGCTCACTAACTTCACACACCATCAGGCTTCCAAGCAGCTCTCAAGGAAACTCAGTTTTCACACTCTATGCTTAGTGCCCTTTGTATGGCTAGGACTGAAATGAACCTGGTAGAGCATCCCACACAAACGAATGCTCCACATGCGGGTTTCACATGCCACCAACTCCACATTCACAGGCAACTTCAGCGCCACAGCCGTTTTCAGATAGCCCTCAATGCAAAGGCTCTAGACGCAAATATTGGTGTGAGAGCTAATTCAATCAAGGAAACACTGCATGTTGGTGAAGGGCATATTGAAGAAGGATCAGCCGAGTGGTTCTTGTGGGAGAACAACTCCATTTGGCTCACTAACTTCACACACCATCAGGCTTCCAAGCAGCTCTCAAGGAAACTCAGTTTTCACACTCTATGCTTAGTGCTCTTTGTGTGCCCAGGACTGAAAAGAAGCTTGGTCAGCATCCCACACAAACGAATGCTCCACATGCGGGTTTCACATGCCACCAACTCCACATTCACAGGCAACTTCAGCGCCACAGCCGTTTTCAGATAGCCCTCAATGCAAAGGCTCTAGACGCAAATATTGGTGTGAGAGCTAATTCAATCAAGGAAACACTGCATGTTGGTGAAGGGCATATTGAAGAAAGATCAGCCGAGTGGTTCTTGTGGGAGAACAACTCCATTTGGCTCACTAACTTCACACACTATCAGGCTTCCAAGCAGCTCTCAAGGAAACTCAGTTTTCACGCTCTATGTTTAGTGTCCTTTGAATGCATTATCAAGGAATGAACCTGGTAGAGCATCCCACACAAACGAATGCTCCACATGCGGGTTTCACATGCCACCAACTCCACATTCACAGGCAACTTCAGCGCCACAGCCGTTTTCAGATAGCCCTCAATGCAAAGGCTCTAGACGCAAATATTGGTGTGAGAGCTAATTCAATCAAGGAAACACTGCATGTTGGTGAAGGGCATATTGAAGAAGGATCAGCAGAGTGGTTCTTGTGGGAGAACAACTCCATTTGGCTCACTAACTTCACACACCATCAGGCTTCCAAGCAGCTCTCAAGGAAACTCAGTTTTCTTGCTCTATGCTTAGTGCCCTTTGTATGGCTAGGACTGAAATGAACCTGGTAGAGCATCCCACACAAACGAATGCTCCACATGCGGGTTTCACATGCCACCAACTCCACATTCACAGGCAACTTCAGCGCCACAGCCGTTTTCAGATAGCCCTCAATGCAAAGGCTCTAGACGCAAATATTGGTGTGAGAGCTAATTCAATCAAGGAAACACTGCATGTTGGTGAAGGGCATATTGAAGAAGGATCAGCCGAGTGGTTCTTGTGGGAGAACAACTCCATTTGGCTCACTAACTTCACACACCATCAGGCTTCCAAGCAGCTCTCAAGGAAACTCAGTTTTCACACTCTATGCTTAGTGCCCTTTGTATGGCTAGGACTGAAATGAACCTGGTAGAGCATCCCACATAAACGAATGCTCCACATGCGAGTTTCACATGCCACCAGCTCCACATTCACAGGCAACTTCAGCGCCACAGCCGTTTTCAGATAGCCCTCAATGCAAAGGCTCTAGACGCAAATATTGGTGTGAGAGCTAATTCAATCAAGGAAACACTGCATGTTGGTGAAGGGCATATTGAAGAAGGATCAGCCGCGTGGTTCTTGTGGGAGAACAACTCCATTTGGCTCACTAACTTCACACACCATCAGGCTTCCAAGCAGCTCTCAAGGAAACTCAGTTTTCACACTCTATGCTTACTGCTCTTTGTGTGCCTAGGACTGAAATGAAGCTGGGTCAGCATCCCACACCAACGAATGCTCCACATGCGGGTTTCACATGCCACCAACTCCACATTCTCAGGCAACTTCAGCGCCACAGCCGTTTTCAGATAGCCCTCAATGCAAAGGCTCTAGACGCAAATATTGGTGTGAGAGCTAATTCAATCAAGGAAACACTGCATGTTGGTGAAGGGCGTATTGAAGAAGGATCAGCCGAGTGGTTCTTGAGGGAGAACAACTCCATTTGGCTCACTAACTTCACACACCATCAGGCTTCCAAGCAGCTCTCAAGGAAACTCAGTTTTCACACTCTATGCTTAGTGCCCTTTCAGTGCCTGGGACTGAAATGAATCTTGGAGAGCATCCCACATAAACGAATGCTCCACATGCGGGTTTCACATGCCACCAACTCCACATTCACAGGCAACTTCAGCGCCACAGCCGTTTTCAGATAGCCCTCAATGCAAAGGCTCTAGACGCAAATATTGGTGTGAGAGCTAATTCAATCAAGGAAACACTGCATGTTGGTGAAGGGCATATTGAAGAAGGATCAGCCGAGTGTTTCTTGTGGGAGAACAACTCCATTTGGCTCACTAACTTCACACCATCAGGCTTCCAAGCAGCTCTCAAGGAAACTCAGTTTTCACACTCTATGCTTAGTGCCCTTTGAGTGCATTATCTAGGAATGAACCTGGTAGAGCATCCCACACAAACGAATGCTCCACATGCGGGTTTCACATGCCACCAACTCCACATTCACAGGCAACTTCAGCGCCACAGCCGTTTTCAGATAGCCCTCAATGCAAAGGCTCTAGACGCAAATATTGGTGTGAGAGCTAATTCAATCAAGGAAACAATGCATGTTGGTGAAGGGCATATTGAAGAAGAATCAGCCGAGTGGTTCTTGTGGGAGAACCACTCCATTTGGCTCACTAACTTCACACACCATCAGGCTTCCAAGCAGCTCTCAAGGAAACTCAGTTTTCACACTCTATGCTTAGTGCCCTTTGTATGGCTAGGACTGAAATGAACCTGGTAGAGCATCCCACACAAACGAATGCTCCACATGCGGGTTTCACATGCCACCAACTCCACATTCACAGGCAACTTCAGCGCCACAGCCGTTTTCAGATAGCCCTCAATGCAAAGGCTCTAGACGCAAATATTGGTGTGAGAGCTAATTCAATCAAGGAAACACTGCATGTTGGTGAAGGGCATATTGAAGAAGGATCAGCCGAGTGGTTCTTGTGGGAGAACAACTCCATTTGGCTCACTAACTTCACACACCATCAGGCTTCCAAGCAGCTCTCAAGGAAACTCAGTTTTCAAGCTCTATGTTTAGTGCCCTTTGTATGGCTAGGACTGAAATGAACCTGGTAGAGCATCCCACACAAACGAATGCTCCACATGCGGGTTTCACATGCCATCAACTCCACATTCACAGGCAACTTCAGCGCCACAGCCGTTTTCAGATAGCCCTCAATGCAAAGGCTCTAGACGCAAATATTGGTGTGAGAGCTAATTCAATCAAGGAAACACTGCATGTTGGTGAAGGGCATATTGAAGAAGGATCAGCCGAGTGGTTCTTGTGGGAGAACAACTCCATTTGGCTCACTAACTTCACACACCATCAGGCTTCCAAGCAGCTCTCAAGGAAACTCAGTTTTCACACTCTATGCTTAGTGCTCTTTGTGTGCCCAACTGAAAAGAAGCTTGGTCAGCATTCCACAAAATCGAATGCTCCACATGCTGGTTTCACATGCCACCAACTCCACGTTCACAGGCAACTTCAGCGCCACAGCCGTTTTCAGATAGCCCTCAATGCAAAGGCTCTAGACGCAAATATTGGTGTGAGAGCTAATTCAATCAAGGAAACACTGCATGTTGGTGAAGGGCATATTGAAGAAGGATCAGCCGAGTGGTTCTTGTGGGAGAACAACTCCATTTGGCTCACTAACTTCACACACCATCAGGCTTCCAAGCAGCTCTCAAGGAAACTCAGTTTTCACACTCTATGCTTAGTGCCCTTTGTATGGCTAGGACTGAAATGAACCTGGTAGAGCATCCCACACAAACGAATGCTCCACATGCGGGTTTCACATGCCACCAACTCCACATTCACAGGCAACTTCAGCGCCACAGCCGTTTTCAGATAGCCCTCAATGCAAAGGCTCTAGACGCAAATATTTGTGTGAGAGCTAATTCAATCAAGGAAACACTGCATGTTGGTGAAGGGCATATTGAAGAAAGATCAGCCGAGTGGTTCTTGTGGGAGAACAACTCCATTTGGCTCACTAACTTCACACACTATCAGGCTTCCAAGCAGCTCTCAAGGAAACTCAGTTTTCACGCTCTATGTTTAGTGTCCTTTGAATGCATTATCAAGGAATGAACCTGGTAGAGCATCCCACACAAACGAATGCTCCACATGCGGGTTTCACATGCCACCAACTCCACATTCACAGGCAACTTCAGCGCCACAGCCGTTTTCAGATAGCCCTCAATGCAAAGGCTCTAGACGCAAATATTGGTGTGAGAGCTAATTCAATCAAGGAAACACTGCATGTTGGTGAAGGGCATATTGAAGAAGGATCAGCAGAGTGGTTCTTGTGGGAGAACAACTCCATTTGGCTCACTAACTTCACACACCATCAGGCTTCCAAGCAGCTCTCAAGGAAACTCAGTTTTCTTGCTCTATGCTTAGTGCCCTTTGTATGGCTAGGACTGAAATGAACCTGGTAGAGCATCCCACACAAACGAATGCTCCACATGCGGGTTTCACATGCCACCAACTCCACATTCACAGGCAACTTCAGCGCCACAGCCGTTTTCAGATAGCCCTCAATGCAAAGGCTCTAGACGCAAATATTGGTGTGAGAGCTAATTCAATCAAGGAAACACTGCATGTTGGTGAAGGGCATATTGAAGAAGGATCAGCTGAGTGGTTCTTGTGGGAGAACAACTCCATTTGGCTCACTAACTTCACACACCATCAGGCTTCCAAGCAGCTCTCAAGGAAACTCAGTTTTCACACTCTATGCTTAGTGCCCTTTGTGTGCCCAGGACTGAAATGAAGCTTGGAGAGCATCCCACATAAACGAATGCTCCACATGCGGGTTTCACATGCCACCAGCTCCACATTCACAGGCAACTTCAGCGCCACAGCCGTTTTCTGATAGCCCTCAATGCAAAGGCTCTAGACGCAAATATTGGTGTGAGAGCTAATTCAATCAAGGAAACACTGCATGTTGGTGAAGGGCATATTGAAGAAGGATCAGCCGAGTGGTTCTTGTGGGAGAACAACTCCATTTGGCTCACTAACTTCACACACCATCAGGCTTCCAAGCAGCTCTCAAGGAAACTCAGTTTTCACACTCTATGCTTACTGCTCTTTGTGTGCCTAGGACTGAAATGAAGCTGGGTCAGCATCCCACACCAACGAATGCTCCACATGCGGGTTTCACATGCCACCAACTCCACATTCTCAGGCAACTTCAGCGCCACAGCCGTTTTCAGATAGCCCTCAATGCAAAGGCTCTAGACGCAAATATTGGTGTGAGAGCTAATTCAATCAAGGAAACACTGCATGTTGGTGAAGGGCGTATTGAAGAAGGATCAGCCGAGTGGTTCTTGTGGGAGAACAACTCCATTTGGCTCACTAACTTCACACACCATCAGGCTTCCAAGCAGCTCTCAAGGAAACTCAGTTTTCACACTCTATGCTTAGTGCCCTTTCAGTGCCTGGGACTGAAATGAATCTTGGAGAGCATCCCACATAAACGAATGCTCCACATGCGGGTTTCACATGCCACCAACTCCACATTCACAGGCAACTTCAGCGCCACAGCCGTTTTCAGATAGCCCTCAATGCAAAGGCTCTAGACGCAAATATTGGTGTGAGAGCTAATTCAATCAAGGAAACACTGCATGTTGGTGAAGGGCATATTGAGGAAGGATCAGCCGAGTGGTTCTTGTGGGAGAACAACTCCATTTGGCTCACTAACTTCACACACCATCAGGCTTCCAAGCAGCTCTCAAGGAAACTCAGTTTTCAAGCTCTATGTTTAGTGCCCTTTGTATGGCTAGGACTGAAATGAACCTGGTAGAGCATCCCACACAAACGAATGCTCCACATGCGGGTTTCACATGCCATCAACTCCACATTCACAGGCAACTTCAGCGCCACAGCCGTTTTCAGATAGCCCTCAATGCAAAGGCTCTAGACGCAAATATTGGTGTGAGAGCTAATTCAATCAAGGAAACACTGCATGTTGGTGAAGGGCATATTGAAGAAGGATCAGCCGAGTGGTTCTTGTGGGAGAACAACTCCATTTGGCTCACTAACTTCACACACCATCAGGCTTCCAAGCAGCTCTCAAGGAAACTCAGTTTTCACACTCTATGTTTAGTGCCCTTTGAAAGCATTATCAAGGAATGAACCTGGTAGAGCATCCCACACAAACGAATGCTCCACATGCGGGTTTCACATGCCACCAACTCCACATTCACAGGCAACTTCAGCGCCACAGCCGTTTTCAGATAGCCCTCAATGCAAAGGCTCTAGACGCAAATATTGGTGTGAGAGCTAATTCAATCAAGGAAACACTGCATGTTGGTGAAGGGCATATTGAAGAAGGATCAGCCGAGTGTTTCTTGTGGGAGAACAACTCCATTTGGCTCACTAACTTCACACACCATCAGGCTTCCAAGCAGCTCTCAACGAAACTCAGTTTTCACGCTCTATGCTTAGTGCCCTTTGTATGGATAGGACTGAAATGAACCTGGTAGAGCATCCCACACAAACGAATGCTCCACATGCGGGTTTCACATGCCACCAACTCCACATTCACAGGCAACTTCAGCGCCACAGCCGTTTTCAGAAAGCCCTCAATGCAAAGGCTCTAGACGCAAATATTGGTGTGAGAGCTAATTCAATCAAGGAAACACTGCATGTTGGTGAAGGGCATATTGAAGAAGGATCAGCCGAGTGGTTCTTGTGGGAGAACAACTCCATTTGGCTCACTAACTTCACACACCATCAGGCTTCCTAGCAGCTCTCAAGGAAACTCAGTTTTCACACTCTATGCTTAGTGCCCTTTGTATGGCTAGGACTGAAATGAACCTGGTAGAGCATCCCACACAAACGAATGCTCCACATGCGGGTTTCACATGCCACCAACTCCACATTCACAGGCAACTTCAGCGCCACAGCCGTTTTCAGATAGCCCTCAATGCAAAGGCTCTAGACGCAAATATTGGTGTGAGAGCTAATTCAATCAAGGAAACACTGCATGTTGGTGAAGGGCATATTGAAGAAGGATCAGCCGAGTGGTTCTTGTGGGAGAACAACTCCATTTGGCTCACTAACTTCACACACCATCAGGCTTCCAAGCAGCTCTCAAGGAAACTCAGTTTTCAAGCTCTATGTTTAGTGCCCTTTGTATGGCTAGGACTGAAATGAACCTGGTAGAGCATCCCACACAAACGAATGCTCCACATGCGGGTTTCACATGCCACCAACTCCACATTCACAGGCAACTTCAGCGCCACAGCCGTTTTCAGATAGCCCTCAATGCAAAGGCTCTAGACGCAAATATTGGTGTGAGAGCTAATTCAATCAAGGAAACACTGCATGTTGGTGAAGGGCATATTGAAGAAGGATCAGCAGAGTGGTTCTTGTGGGAGAACAACTCCATTTGGCTCACTAACTTCACACACCATCAGGCTTCCAAGCAGCTCTCAAGGAAACTCAGTTTTCACGCTCTATGCTTAGTGCCCTTTGTATGGATAGGACTGAAATGAACCTGGTAGAGCATCCCACACAAACGAATGCTCCACATGCGGGTTTCACATGCCACCAACTCCACATTCACAGGCAACTTCAGCGCCACAGCCGTTTTCAGATAGCCCTCAATGCAAAGGCTCTAGACGCAAATATTGGTGTGAGAGCTAATTCAATCAAGGAAACACTGCATGTTGGTGAAGGGCATATTGAAGAAGGATCAGCCGAGTGGTTCTTGTGGGAGAACAACTCCATTTGGCTCACTAACTTCACACACCATCAGGCTTCCAAGCAGCTCTCAAGGAAACTCAGTTTTCACACTCTATGCTTAGTGCCCTTTCTTTGGCTAGGACTGAAATGAACCTGGTAGAGCATCCCACACAAACGAATGCTCCACATGCGGGTTTCACATGCCACCAACTCCACATTCACAGGCAACTTCAGCGCCACAGCCGTTTTCAGATAGCCCTCAATGCAAAGGCTCTAGACGCAAATATTGGTGTGAGAGCTAATTCAATCAAGGAAACACTGCATGTTGGTGAAGGGCATATTGAAGAAGGATCAGCCGAGTGGTTCTTGTGGGAGAACAACTCCATTTGGCTCACTAACTTCACACACCATCAGGCTTCCAAGCAGCTCTCAAGGAAACTCAGTTTTCACACTCTATGCTTAGTGCCCTTTGAGTGCATTATCGAGAAATGAACCTGGTAGAGCATCGCACACAAACGAATGCTCCACATGCAGGTTTCACATGCCACCAACTCCACATTCACAGGCAACTTCAGCGCCACAGCCGTTTTCAGATAGCCCTCAATGCAAAGGCTCTAGACGCAAATATTGGTGTGAGAGCTAATTCAATCAAGGAAACACTGCATGTTGGTGAAGGGCATATTGAAGAAGGATCAGCCGAGTGGTTCTTGTGGGAGAACAACTCCATTTGGCTCACTAACTTCACACACCATCAGGCTTCCAAGCAGCTCTCAAGGAAACTCAGTTTTCACACTCTATGCTTAGTGCTCTTTGTGTGCCCAACTGAAAAGAAGCTTGGTCAGCATCCCACAAAATCGAATGCTCCACATGCTGGTTTCACATGCCACCAACTCCACATTCACAGGCAACTTCAGCGCCACAGCCGTTTTCAGATAGCCCTCAATGCAAAGGCTCTAGACGCAAATATTGGTGTGAGAGCTAATTCAATCAAGGAAACACTGCATGTTGGTGAAGGGCATATTGAAGAAGGATCAGCCGAGTGGTTCTTGTGGGAGAACAACTCCATTTGGCTCACTAACTTCACACACCATCAGGCTTCCAAGCAGCTCTCAAGGAAACTCAGTTTTCACACTCTATGCTTAGTGCCCTTTGTATGGCTAGGACTGAAATGAACCTGGTAGAGCATCCCACACAAACGAATGCTCCACATGCGGGTTTCACATGCCACCAACTCCACATTCACAGGCAACTTCAGCGCCACAGCCGTTTTCAGATAGCCCTCAATGCAAAGGCTCTAGACGCAAATATTGGTGTGAGAGCTAATTCAATCAAGGAAACACTGCATGTTGGTGAAGGGCATATTGAAGAAGGATCAGCCGAGTGGTTCTTGTGGGAGAACAACTCCATTTGGCTCACTAACTTCACACACCATCAGGCTTCCAAGCAGCTCTCAAGGAAACTCAGTTTTCACACTCTATGCTTAGTGCCCTTTCAGTGCCTGGGACTGAAAAGAAGCTTGGTCAGCATCCCACACAAACGAATGCTCCACATGCGGGTTTCACATGCCACCAACTCCACATTCACAGGCAACTTCAGCGCCACAGCCGTTTTCAGATAGCCCTCAATGCAAAGGCTCTAGACGCAAATATTGGTGTGAGAGCTAATTCAATCAAGGAAACACTGCATGTTGGTGAAGGGCATATTGAAGAAAGATCAGCCGAGTGGTTCTTGTGGGAGAACAACTCCATTTGGCTCACTAACTTCACACACTATCAGGCTTCCAAGCAGCTATCAAGGAAACTCAGTTTTCACGCTCTATGTTTAGTGTCCTTTGAATGCATTATCAAGGAATGAACCTGGTAGAGCATCCCACACAAACGAATGCTCCACATGCGGGTTTCACATGCCACCAACTCCACATTCACAGGCAACTTCAGCGCCACAGCCGTTTTCAGATAGCCCTCAATGCAAAGGCTCTAGACGCAAATATTGGTGTGAGAGCTAATTCAATCAAGGAAACACTGCATGTTGGTGAAGGGCATATTGAAGAAGGATCAGCCGAGTGGTTCTTGTGGGAGAACAACTCCATTTGGCTCACTAACTTCACACACCATCAGGCTTCCAAGCAGCTCTCAAGGAAACTCAGTTTTCTTGCTCTATGCTTAGTGCCCTTTGTATGGCTAGGACTGAAATGAACCTGGTAGAGCATCCCACACAAACGAATGCTCCACATGCGGGTTTCACATGCCACCAACTCCACATTCACAGGCAACTTCAGCGCCACAGCCGTTTTCAGATAGCCCTCAATGCAAAGGCTCTAGACGCAAATATTGGTGTGAGAGCTAATTCAATCAAGGAAACAATGCATGTTGGTGAAGGGCATATTGAAGAAGGATCAGCCGAGTGGTTCTTGTGGGAGAACAACTCCATTTGGCTCACTAACTTCACACACCATCAGGCTTCCAAGCAGCTCTCAAGGAAACTCAGTTTTCACACTCTATGCTTAGTGCCCTTTGTGTGCCCAGGACTGAAATGAAGCTTGGAGAGCATCCCACATAAACGAATGCTCCACATGCGGGTTTCACATGCCACCAGCTCCACATTCACAGGCAACTTCAGCGCCACAGCCGTTTTCTGATAGCCCTCAATGCAAAGGCTCTAGACGCAAATATTGGTGTGAGAGCTAATTCAATCAAGGAAACACTGCATGTTGGTGAAGGGCATATTGAAGAAGGATCAGCCGAGTGGTTCTTGTGGGAGAACAACTCCATTTGGCTCACTAACTTCACACACCATCAGGCTTCCAAGCAGCTCTCAAGGAAACTCAGTTTTCACACTCTATGCTTACTGCTCTTTGTGTGCCTAGGACTGAAATGAAGCTGGGTCAGCATCCCACACCAACGAATGCTCCACATGCGGGTTTCACATGCCACCAACTCCACATTCTCAGGCAACTTCAGCGCCACAGCCGTTTTCAGATAGCCCTCAATGCAAAGGCTCTAGACGCAAATATTGGTGTGAGAGCTAATTCAATCAAGGAAACACTGCATGTTGGTGAAGGGCGTATTGAAGAAGGATCAGCCGAGTGGTTCTTGTGGGAGAACAACTCCATTTGGCTCACTAACTTCACACACCATCAGGCTTCCAAGCAGCTCTCAAGGAAACTCAGTTTTCACACTCTATGCTTAGTGCCCTTTCAGTGCCTGGGACTGAAATGAATATTGGAGAGCATCCCACATAAACGAATGCTCCACATGCGGGTTTCACATGCCACCAACTCCACATTCACAGGCAACTTCAGCGCCACAGCCGTTTTCAGATAGCCCTCAATGCAAAGGCTCTAGACGCAAATATTGGTGTGAGAGCTAATTCAATCAAGGAAACACTGCATGTTGGTGAAGGGCATATTGAAGAAGGATCAGCCGAGTGGTTCTTGTGGGAGAACAACTCCATTTGGCTCACTAACTTCACACACCATCAGGCTTCCAAGCAGCTCTCAAGGAAACTCAGTTTTCACACTCTATGCTTAGTGCCCTTTGAGTGCATTATCTAGGAATGAACCTGGAAGAGCATCCCACACAAACGAATGCTCCACATGCGGGTTTCACATGCCACCAACTCCACATTCACAGGCAACTTCAGCGCCACAGCCGTTTTCAGATAGCCCTCAATGCAAAGGCTCTAGACGCAAATATTGGTGTGAGAGCTAATTCAATCAAGGAAACACTGCATGTTGGTGAAGGGCATATTGAAGAAGGATCAGCCGAGTGGTTCTTGTGGGAGAACAACTCCATTTGGCTCACTAACTTCACACACCATCAGGCTTCCAAGCAGCTCTCAAGGAAACTCAGTTTTCACACTCTATGCTTAGTGCCCTTTGTATGGCTAGGACTGAAATGAACCTGGTAGAGCATCCCACACAAACGAATGCTCCACATGCGGGTTTCACATGCCACCAACTCCACATTCACAGGCAACTTCAGCGCCACAGCCGTTTTCAGATAGCCCTCAATGCAAAGGCTCTAGACGCAAATATTGGTGTGAGAGCTAATTCAATCAAGGAAACACTGCATGTTGGTGAAGGACATATTGAAGAAGGATCAGCCGAGTGGTTCTTGTGGGAGAACAACTCCATTTGGCTCACTAACTTCACACACCATCAGGCTTCCAAGCAGCTCTCAAGGAAACTCAGTTTTCACACTCTATGCTTAGTGCCCTTTGAGTGCATTATCTAGGAATGAACCTGGTAGAGCATCCCACACAAACGAATGCTCCACATGCGGGTTTCACATGCCACCAACTCCACATTCACAGGCAACTTCAGCGCCACAGCCGTTTTCAGATAGCCCTCAATGCAAAGGCTCTAGACGCAAATATTGGTGTGAGAGCTAATTCAATCAAGGAAACAATGCATGTTGGTGAAGGGCATATTGAAGAAGGATCAGCCGAGTGGTTCTTGTGGGAGAGCAACTCCATTTGGCTCACTAACTTCACACACCATCAGGCTTCCAAGCAGCTCTCAAGGAAACTCAGTTTTCACACTCTATGCTTAGTGCCCTTTGAGTGCATTATCTAGGAATGAACCTGGTAGAGCATCCCACACAAACGAATGCTCCACATGCGGGTTTCACATGCCACCAACTCCACATTCACAGGCAACTTCAGCGCCACAGCCGTTTTCAGATAGCCCTCAATGCAAAGGCTCTAGACGCAAATATTGGTGTGAGAGCTAATTCAATCAAGGAAACACTGCATGTTGGTGAAGGGCATATTGAAGAAGGATCAGCCGAGTGGTTTTTGTGGGAGAACAACTCCATTTGGCTCACTAACTTCACACACCATCAGGCTTCCAAGCAGCTCTCAAGGAAACTCAGTTTTCACACTCTATGCTTAGTGCCCTTTGTAAGGCTAGGACTGAAATGAACCTGGTAGAGCATCCCACACAAACGAATGCTCCACATGCGGGTTTCACATGCCACCAACTCCACATTCACAGGCAACTTCAGCGCCACAGCCGTTTTCAGATAGCCCTCAATGCAAAGGCTCTAGATGCAAATATTGGTGTGAGAGCTAATTCAATCAAGGTAACACTGCATGTTGGTGAAGGGCATATTGAAGAAGGATCAGCCGAGTGGTTCTTGTGGGAGAACAACTCCATTTGGCTCACTAACTTCACACACCATCAGGCTTCCAAGCAGCTCTCAAGGAAACTCAGTTTTCACACTCTATGCTTAGTGCCCTTTGAGTGCATTATCTAGGAATGAACCTGGTAGAGCATCCCACACAAACGAATGCTCCACATGCGGGTTTCACATGCCACCAACCCCACATTCACAGGCATCTTCAGCGCCACAGCCGTTTTCAGATAGCCCTCAATGCAAAGGCTCTAGACGCAAATATTGGTGTGAGAGCTAATTCAATCAAGGAAACACTGCATGTTGGTGAAGGGCATATTGAAGAAGGATCAGCCGAGTGGTTCTTGTGGGAGAACAACTCCATTTGGCTCACTAACTTCACACACCATCAGGCTTCCAAGCAGCTCTCAAGGAAACTCAGTTTTCACACTCTATGTTTAGTGCCCTTTGAGTGAATTATCAAGGAATGAACCTGGTAGAGCATCCCACACAAACGAATGCTCCACATGCGGGTTTCACATGCCACCAACTCCACATTCACAGGCAACTTCAGCGCCACAGCCGTTTTCAGATAGCCCTCAATGCAAAGGCTCTAGACGCAAATATTGGTGTGAGAGCTAATTCAATCAAGGAAACACTGCATGTTGGTGAAGGGCATATTGAAGAAGGATCAGCCGAGTGGTTCTTGTGGGAGAACAACTCCATTTGGCTCACTAACTTCACACACCATCAGGCTTCCAAGCAGCTCTCAAGGAAACTCAGTTTTCACACTCTATGCTTAGTGCCCTTTGAGTGCATTATCTAGGAATGAACCTGGAAGAGCATCCCACACAAACGAATGCTCCACATGCGGGTTTCACATGCCACCAACTCCACATTCACAGGCAACTTCAGCGCCACAGCCGTTTTCAGATAGCCCTCAATGCAAAGGCTCTAGACGCAAATATTGGTGTGAGAGCTAATTCAATCAAGGAAACACTGCATGTTGGTGAAGGGCATATTGAAGAAGGATCAGCCGAGTGGTTCTTGTGGGAGAACAACTCCATTTGGCTCACTAACTTCACACACCATCAGGCTTCCAAGCAGCTCTCAAGGAAACTCAGTTTTCACACTCTATGCTTACTGCTCTTTGTGTGCCTAGGACTGAAATGAAGCTGGGTCAGCATCCCACACCAACGAATGCTCCACATGCGGGTTTCACATGCCACCAACTCCACATTCTCAGGCAACTTCAGCGCCACAGCCGTTTTCAGATAGCCCTCAATGCAAAGGCTCTAGACGCAAATATTGGTGTGAGAGCTAATTCAATCAAGGAAACACTGCATGTTGGTGAAGGGCATATTGAAGAAGGATCAGCCGAGTGGTTCTTGTGGGAGAACAACTCCATTTGGCTCACTAACTTCACACACCATCAGGCTTCCAAGCAGCTCTCAAGGAAACTCAGTTTTCACACTCTATGCTTAGTGCCCTTTCAGTGCCTGGGACTGAAATGAATCTTGGAGAGCATCCCACATAAACGAATGCTCCACATGCGGGTTTCACATGCCACCAACTCCACATTCACAGGCAACTTCAGCGCCACAGCCATTTTCAGATAGCCCTCAATGCAAAGGCTCTAGACGCAAATATTGGTGTGAGAGCTAATTCAATCAAGGAAACAGTGCATGTTGGTGAAGGGCATATTGAAGAAGGATCAGCCGAGTGTTTCTTGTGGGAGAACAACTCCATTTGGCTCACTAACTTCACACACCATCAGGCTTCCAAGCAGCTCTCAAGGAAACTCAGTTTTCACACTCTATGCTTAGTGCCCTTTGAGTGCATTATCTAGGAATGAACCTGGTAGAGCATCCCACACAAACGAATGCTCCACATGCGGGTTTCACATGCCACCAACTCCACATTCACAGGCAACTTCAGCGCCACAGCCGTTTTCAGATAGCCCTCAATGCAAAGGCTCTAGACGCAAATATTGGTGTGAGAGCTAATTCAATCAAGGAAACAATGCATGTTGGTGAAGGGCATATTGAAGAAGAATCAGCCGAGTGGTTCTTGTGGGAGAACCACTCCATTTGGCTCACTAACTTCACACACCATCAGGCTTCCAAGCAGCTCTCAAGGAAACTCAGTTTTCACACTCTATGCTTAGTGCCCTTTGAGTGAATTATCTAGGAATGAACCTGGTAGAGCATCCCACACAAACGAATGCTCCACATGCGGGTTTCACATGCCACCAACTCCACATTCACAGGCAACTTCAGCGCCACAGCCGTTTTCAGATAGCCCTCAATGCAAAGGCTCTAGACGCAAATATTGGTGTGAGAGCTAATTCAATCAAGGAAACACTGCATGTTGGTGAAGGGCATATTGAAGAAGGATCAGCTGAGTGGTTCTTGTGGGAGAACAACTCCATTTGGATCACTAACGTCACACACCATCAGGCTTCCAAGCAGCTCTCAAGGAAACTCAGTTTTCACACTCTATGCTTAGTGCCCTTTCAGTGCCTGGGACTGAAATGAATCTTGGAGAGCATCCCACATAAACGAATGCTCCACATGCGGGTTTCACATGCCACCAACTCCACATTCACAGGCAACTTCAGCGCCACAGCCGTTTTCAGATAGCCCTCAATGCAAAGGCTCTAGACGCAAATATTGGTGTGAGAGCTAATTCAATCAAGGAAACACTGCATGTTGGTGAAGGGCATATTGAAGAAGGATCAGCCGAGTGGTTCTTGTGGGAGAACAACTCCATTTGGCTCACTAACTTCACACACCATCAGGCTTCCAAGCAGCTCTCAAGGAAACTCAGTTTTCACACTCTATGCTTAGTGCCCTTTGAGTGCATTATCTAGGAATGAACCTGGTAGAGCATCCCACACAAACGAATGCTCCACATGCGGGTTTCACATGCCACCAACTCCACATTCACAGGCAACTTCAGCGCCACAGCCGTTTTCAGATAGCCCTCAATGCAAAGGCTCTAGACGCAAATATTGGTGTGAGAGCTAATTCAATCAAGGAAACACTGCATGTTGGTGAAGGGCATATTGAAGAAGGATCAGCCGAGTGGTTCTTGTGGGAGAACAACTCCATTTGGCTCACTAACTTCACACACCATCAGGCTTCCAAGCAGCTCTCAAGGAAACTCAGTTTTCACACTCTATGCTTAGTGCCCTTTGTATGGCTAGGACTGAAATGAACCTGGTAGAGCATCCCACACAAACGAATGCTCCACATGCGGGTTTCACATGCCACCAACTCCACATTCACAGGCAACTTCAGCGCCACAGCCGTTTTCAGATAGCCCTCAATGCAAAGGCTCTAGACGCAAATATTGGTGTGAGAGCTAATTCAATCAAGGAAACACTGCATGTTGGTGAAGGACATATTGAAGAAGGATCAGCCGAGTGGTTCTTGTGGGAGAACAACTCCATTTGGCTCACTAACTTCACACACCATCAGGCTTCCAAGCAGCTCTCAAGGAAACTCAGTTTTCACACTCTATGCTTAGTGCCCTTTGAGTGCATTATCTAGGAATGAACCTGGTAGAGCATCCCACACAAACGAATGCTCCACATGCGGGTTTCACATGCCACCAACTCCACATTCACAGGCAACTTCAGCGCCACAGCCGTTTTCAGATAGCCCTCAATGCAAAGGCTCTAGACGCAAATATTGGTGTGAGAGCTAATTCAATCAAGGAAACAATGCATGTTGGTGAAGGGCATATTGAAGAAGGATCAGCCGAGTGGTTCTTGTGGGAGAACAACTCCATTTGGCTCACTAACTTCACACACCATCAGGCTTCCAAGCAGCTCTCAAGGAAACTCAGTTTTCACACTCTATGCTTAGTGCCCTTTGAGTGCATTATCTAGGAATGAACCTGGTAGAGCATCCCACACAAACGAATGCTCCACATGCGGGTTTCACATGCCACCAACTCCACATTCACAGGCAACTTCAGCGCCACAGCCGTTTTCAGATAGCCCTCAATGCAAAGGCTCTAGACGCAAATATTGGTGTGAGAGCTAATTCAATCAAGGAAACACTGCATGTTGGTGAAGGGCATATTGAAGAAGGATCAGCCGAGTGGTTCTTGTGGGAGAACAACTCCATTTGGCTCACTAACTTCACACACCATCAGGCTTCCAAGCAGCTCTCAAGGAAACTCAGTTTTCACACTCTATGCTTAGTGCCCTTTCAGTGCCTGGGACTGAAATGAATCTTGGAGAGCATCCCACATAAACGAATGCTCCACATGCGGGTTTCACATGCCACCAACTCCACATTCACAGGCAACTTCAGCGCCACAGCCGTTTTCAGATAGCCCTCAATGCAAAGGCTCTAGACGCAAATATTGGTGTGAGAGCTAATTCAATCAAGGAAACACTGCATGTTGGTGAAGGGCATATTGAAGAAGGATCAGCCGAGTGTTTCTTGTGGGAGAACAACTCCATTTGGCTCACTAACTTCACACCATCAGGCTTCCAAGCAGCTCTCAAGGAAACTCAGTTTTCACACTCTATGCTTAGTGCCCTTTGAGTGCATTATCTAGGAATGAACCTGGTAGAGCATCCCACACAAACGAATGCTCCACATGCGGGTTTCACATGCCACCAACTCCACATTCACAGGCAACTTCAGCGCCACAGCCGTTTTCAGATAGCCCTCAATGCAAAGGCTCTAGACGCAAATATTGGTGTGAGAGCTAATTCAATCAAGGAAACAATGCATGTTGGTGAAGGGCATATTGAAGAAGAATCAGCCGAGTGGTTCTTGTGGGAGAACCACTCCATTTGGCTCACTAACTTCACACACCATCAGGCTTCCAAGCAGTTCTCAAGGAAACTCAGTTTTCACACTCTATGCTTAGTGCCCTTTGAGTGAATTATCTAGGAATGAACCTGGTAGAGCATCCCACACAAACGAATGCTCCACATGCGGGTTTCACATGCCACCAACTCCACATTCACAGGCAACTTCAGCGCCACAGCCGTTTTCAGATAGCCCTCAATGCAAAGGCTCTAGACGCAAATATTGGTGTGAGAGCTAATTCAATCAAGGAAACACTGCATGTTGGTGAAGGGCATATTGAAGAAGGATCAGCTGAGTGGTTCTTGTGGGAGAACAACTCCATTTGGCTCACTAACGTCACACACCATCAGGCTTCCAAGCAGCTCTCAAGGAAACTCAGTTTTCACACTCTATGCTTAGTGCCCTTTCAGTGCCTGGGACTGAAATGAATCTTGGAGAGCATCCCACATAAACGAATGCTCCACATGCGGGTTTCACATGCCACCAACTCCACATTCACAGGCAACTTCAGCGCCACAGCCGTTTTCAGATAGCCCTCAATGCAAAGGCTCTAGACGCAAATATTGGTGTGAGAGCTAATTCAATCAAGGAAACACTGCATGTTGGTGAAGGACATATTGAAGAAGGATCAGCCGAGTGGTTCTTGTGGGAGAACAACTCCATTTGGCTCACTAACTTCACACACCCTCAGGCTTCCAAGCAGCTCTCAAGGAAACTCAGTTTTCACACTCTATGCTTAGTGCCCTTTGAGTGCATTATCTAGGAATGAACCTGGTAGAGCATCCCACACAAACGAATGCTCCACATGCGGGTTTCACATGCCACCAACTCCACATTCACAGGCAACTTCAGCGCCACAGCCGTTTTCAGATAGCCCTCAATGCAAAGGCTCTAGACGCAAATATTGGTGTGAGAGCTAATTCAATCAAGGAAACAATGCATGTTGGTGAAGGGCATATTGAAGAAGGATCAGCCGAGTGGTTCTTGTGGGAGAACAACTCCATTTGGCTCACTAACTTCACACACCATCAGGCTTCCAAGCAGCTCTCAAGGAAACTCAGTTTTCACACTCTATGCTTAGTGCCCTTTGAGTGCATTATCTAGGAATGAACCTGGTAGAGCATCCCACACAAACGAATGCTCCACATGCGGGTTTCACATGCCACCAACTCCACATTCACAGGCAACTTCAGCGCCACAGCCGTTTTCAGAAAGCCCTCAATGCAAAGGCTCTAGACGCAAATATTGGTGTGAGAGCTAATTCAATCAAGGAAACAATGCATGTTGGTGAAGGGCATATTGAAGAAGGATCAGCCGAGTGGTTCTTGTGGGAGAACAACTCCATTTGGCTCACTAACTTCACACACCATCAGGCTTCCAAGCAGCTCTCAAGGAAACTCAGTTTTCACACTCTATGCTTAGTGCCCTTTGTATGGCTAGGACTGAAATGAACCTGGTAGAGCATCCCACACAAACGAATGCTCCACATGCGGGTTTCACATGCCACCAACTCCACATTCACAGGCAACTTCAGCGCCACAGCCGTTTTCAGATAGCCCTCAATGCAAAGGCTCTAGACGCAAATATTGGTGTGAGAGCTAATCAAGGAAACACTGCATGTTGGTGAAGGGCATATTGAAGAAGGATCAGCCGAGTGGTTCTTGTGGGAGAACAACTCCATTTGGCTCACTAACTTCACACACCCTCAGGCTTCCAAGCAGCTCTCAAGGAAACTCAGTTTTTCACGCTCTATGTTTAGTGCCCTTTGTATGGCTAGGACTGAAATGAACCTGGTAGAGCATCCCACACAAACGAATGCTCCACATGCGGGTTTCACATGCCACCAACTCCACATTCACAGGCAACTTCAGCGCCACAGAGCCTTTTTCAGATAGCCCTCAATGCAAAGGCTCTAGACGCAAATATTGGTGTGTGAGAGCTAATTCAATCAAGGAAACACTGCATGTTGGTGAAGGGCATATTGAAGAAGGATTAGCAGAGTGGTTCTTGTGGGAGAACAACTCCATTTGGCTCACTAACTTCACACACCATCAGGCTTCCAAGCAGCTCTCAAGGAAACTCAGTTTTCACACTCTATGCTTAGTGCCCTTTGAGTGCATTATCTAGGAATGAACCTGGTAGAGCATCCCACACAAACGAATGCTCCACATGTGGGTTTCACATGCCACCAACTCCACATTCACAGGCAACTTCAGCGCCACAGCCGTTTTCAGATAGCCCTCAATGCAAAGGCTCTAGACGCAAATATTTGGTGTGAGAGCTAATTCAATCAAGGAAACACTGCATGTTGGTGAAGGGCATATTGAAGAAGGATCAGCCGAGTGGTTCTTGTGGGAGAACAACTCCATTTGGCTCACTAACTTCACACACCATCAGGCTTCCAAGCAGCTCTCAAGGAAACTCAGTTTTCACACTCTATGCTTAGTGCCCTTTGAGTGCATTATCTAGGAATGAACCTGGTAGAGCATCCCACACAAACGAATGCTCCACATGCGGGTTTCACATGCCACCAACTCCACATTCACAGGCAACTTCAGCGCCACAGCCGTTTTCAGATAGCCCTCAATGCAAAGGCTCTAGACGCAAATATTGGTGTGAGAGCTAATTCAATCAAGGAAACACTTCATGTTGGTGAAGGGCATATTGAAGAAGGATCAGCCGAGTGGTTCTTGTGGGAGAACAACTCCATTTGGCTCACTAACTTCACACACCATCAGGCTTCCAAGCAGCTCTCAAGGAAACTCAGTTTTCACACTCTATGCTTAGTGCCCTTTGAGTGCATTATCTAGGAATGAACCTGGTAGAGCATCCCACACAAACGAATGCTCCACATGCGGTTTCACATGCCACCAACCCCACATTCACAGGCATCTTCAGCGCCACAGCCGTTTTCAGATAGCCCTCAATGCAAAGGCTCTAGACGCAAATATTGGTGTGAGAGCTAATTCAATCAAGGAAACACTGCATGTTGGTGAAGGGCATATTGAAGAAGGATCAGCCGAGTGGTTCTTGTGGGAGAACAACTCCATTTGGCTCACTAACTTCACACACCATCAGGCTTCCAAGCAGCTCTCAAGGAAACTCAGTTTTCACACTCTATGCTTAGTGCCCTTTGAGTGCATTATCAAGGAATGAACCTTGTAGAGCATCCCACACAAACGAATGCTCCACATGCGGGTTTCACATGCCACCAACTCCACATTCACAGGCAACTTCAGCGCCACAGCCGTTTTCAGATAGCCCTCAATGCAAAGGCTCTAGACGCAAATATTGGTGTGAGAGCTAATTCAATCAAGGAAACACTGCATGTTGGTGAAGGGCATATTGAAGAAGGATCAGCCGAGTGGTTCTTGTGGGAGAACAACTCCATTTGGCTCACTAACTTCACACACCCTCAGGCTTCCAAGCAGCTCTCAAGGAAACTCAGTTTTCACACTCTATGCTTAGTGCCCTTTGTATGGCTAGGACTGAAATGAACCTGGTAGAGCATCCCACACAAACGAATGCTCCACATGCGGGTTTCACATGCCACCAACTCCACATTCACAGGCAACTTCAGCGCCACAGCCGTTTTCAGATAGCCCTCAATGCAAAGGCTCTAGACGCAAATATTGGTGTGAGAGCTAATTCAATCAAGGAAACACTGCATGTTGGTGAAGGGCATATTGAAGAAGGATCAGCCGAGTGGTTCTTGTGGGGAGAACAACTCCATTTGGCTCACTAACTTCACACACCCTCAGGCTTCCAAGCAGCTCTCAAGGAAACTCAGTTTTCACGCTCTATGTTTAGTGCCCTTTGTATGGCTAGGACTGAAATGAACCTGGTAGAGCATCCCACACAAACGAATGCTCCACATGCGGGTTTCACATGCCACCAACTCCACATTCACAGGCAACTTCAGCGCCACAGCCGTTTTCAGATAGCCCTCAATGCAAAGGCTCTAGACGCAAATATTGGTGTGAGAGCTAATTCAATCAAGGAAACACTGCATGTTGGGTGAAGGGCATATTGAAGAAGGATTAGCAGAGTGGTTCTTGTGGGAGAACAACTCCATTTGGCTCACTAACTTCACACACCATCAGGCTTCCAAGCAGCTCTCAAGGAAACTCAGTTTTCACACTCTATGCTTAGTGCCCTTTGAGTGCATTATCTAGGAATGAACCTGGTAGAGCATCCCACACAAACGAATGCTCCACATGCGGGTTTCACATGCCACCAACTCCACATTCACAGGCAACTTCAGCGCCACAGCCGTTTTCAGATAGCCCTCAATGCAAAGGCTCTAGACGCAAATATTTGTGTGAGAGCTAATTCAATCAAGGAAACACTGCATGTTGGTGAAGGGCATATTGAAGAAGGATCAGCAGAGTGGTTCTTGTGGGAGAACAACTCCATTTGGCTCACTAACTTCACACACCCTCAGGCTTCCAAGCAGCTCTCAAGGAAACTCAGTTTTTCACGCTCTATGTTTAGTGCCCTTTGTATGGCTAGGACTGAAATGAACCTGGTAGAGCATCCCACACAAACGAATGCTCCACATGCGGGTTTCACATGCCACCAACTCCACATTCACAGGCAACTTCAGCGCCACAGCCTTTTTCAGATAGCCCTCAATGCAAAGGCTCTAGACGCAAATATTGGTTGTGAGAGCTAATTCAATCAAGGAAACACTGCATGTTGGTGAAGGGGCATATTGAAGAAGGATTAGCAGAGTGGTTCTTGTGGGAGAACCACTCCATTTGGCTCACTAACTTCACACACCATCAGGCTTCCAAGCAGCTCTCAAGGAAACTCAGTTTTCACACTCTATGCTTAGTGCCCTTTGAGTGCATTATCTAGGAATGAACCTGGTAGAGCATCCCACACAAACGAATGCTCCACATGCGGGTTTCACATGCCACCAACTCCACATTCACAGGCAACTTCAGCGCCACAGCCGTTTTCAGATAGCCCTCAATGCAAAGGCTCTAGACGCAAATATTGGTGTGAGAGCTAATTCAATCAAGGAAACACTGCATGTTGGTGAAGGGCATATTGAAGAAGGATCAGCCGAGTGGTTCTTGTGGGAGAACAACTCCATTTGGCTCACTAACTTCACACACCATCAGGCTTCCAAGCAGCTCTCAAGGAAACTCAGTTTTCACACTCTATGCTTAGTGCCCTTTGTATGGCTAGGACTGAAATGAACCTGGTAGAGCATCCCACACAAACGAATGCTCCACATGTGGGTTTCACATGCCACCAACTCCACATTCACAGGCAACTTCAGCGCCACAGCCGTTTTCAGATAGCCCTCAATGCAAAGGCTCTAGACGCAAATATTGGTGTGAGAGCTAATTCAATCAAGGGAAACACTGCATGTTGGTGAAGGGCATATTGAAGAAGGATCAGCCGAGTGGTTCTTGTGGGAGAACCACTCCATTTGGCTCACTAACTTCACACACCATCAGGCTTCCAAGCAGCTCTCAAGGAAACTCAGTTTTCACACTCTATGCTTACTGCTCTTTGTGTGCCTAGGACTGAAATGAAGCTGGGGTCAGCATCTCCCACACCAACGAATGCTCCACATGCGGGTTTCACATGCCACCAACTCCACATTCACAGGCAACTTCAGCGCCACAGCCGTTTTTCAGATAGCCCTCAATGCAAAGGCTCTAGACGCAAATATTGGTGTGAGAGCTAATTCAATCAAGGAAACACTGCATGTTGGTGAAGGGCATATTGAAGAAGGATCAGCCGAGTGGTTCTTGTGGGAGAACAACTCCATTTGGCTCACTAACTTCACACACCATCAGGCTTCCAAGCAGCTCTCAAGGAAACTCAGTTTTCACACTCTATGCTTAGTGCCCTTTGTATGGCTAGGACTGAAATGAACCTGGTAGAGCATCCCACACAAACAAATGCTCCACATGCGGGTTTCACATGCCACCAACTCCACATTCACAGGCAACTTCAGCGCCACAGCCTTTTTCAGATAGCCCTCAATGCAAAGGCTCAAGACGCAAATATTGGTGTGAGAGCTAATTCAATCAAGGAAACACTGCATGTTGGTGAAGGGCATATTGAAGAAGGATTAGCAGAGTGGTTCTTGTGGGAGAACAACTCCATTTGGCTCACTAACTTCACACACCATCAGGCTTCCAAGCAGCTCTCAAGGAAACTCAGTTTTCACACTCTATGCTTAGTGCCCTTTGAGTGCATTATCTAGGAATGAACCTGGTAGAGCATCCCACACAAACGAATGCTCCACATGCGGGTTTCACATGCCACCAACTCCACATTCACAGGCAACTTCAGCGCCACAGCCGTTTTCAGATAGCCCTCAATGCAAAGGCTCTAGACGCAAATATTGGTGTGAGAGCTAATTCAATCAAGGAAACACTGCATGTTGGTGAAGGGCATATTGAAGAAGGATCAGCCGAGTGGTTCTTGTGGGAGAACAACTCCATTTGGCTCACTAACTTCACACACCATCAGGCTTCCAAGCAGCTCTCAAGGAAACTCAGTTTTCACACTCTATGTTTAGTGCCCTTTGAATGCATTATCAAGGAATGAACCTGGTAGAGCATCCCACACAAACGAATGCTCCACATGCGGGTTTCACATGCCACCAACTCCACATTCACAGGCAACTTCAGCGCCACAGCCGTTTTCAGATAGCCCTCAATGCAAAGGCTCTAGACGCAAATATTGGGTGTGAGAGCTAATTCAATCAAGGAAACACTGCATGTTGGTGAAGGACATATTGAAGAAGGATCAACCGAGTGGTTCTTGTGGGAGAACAACTCCATTTGGCTCACTAACTTCACACACCATCAGGCTTCCAAGCAGCTCTCAAGGAAACTCAGTTTTCACACTCTATGCTTAGTGCCCTTTGAGTGCATTATCTAGGAATGAACCTGGTAGAGCATCCCACACAAACGAATGCTCCACATGCGGGTTTCACATGCCACCAACTCCACATTCACAGGCAACTTCAGCGCCACAGCCGTTTTCAGAAAGCCCTCAATGCAAAGGGCTCTAGACGCAAATATTGGTGTGAGAGCTAATTCAATCAAGGAAAACACTGCATGTTGGTGAAGGGCATATTGAAGAAGGATCAGCCGAGTGGTTCTTGTGGGAGAACAACTCCATTTGGCTCACTAACTTCACACACCATCAGGCTTCCAAGCAGCTCTCAAGGAAACTCAGTTTTCACACTCTATGCTTAGTGCCCTTTGTATGGCTAGGACTGAAATGAACCTGGTAGAGCATCCCACACAAACGAATGCTCCACATGCAGGTTTCACATGCCACCAACTCCACATTCACAGGCAACTTCAGCGCCACAGCCGTTTTCAGATAGCCCTCAATGCAAAGGCTCTAGACGCAAATATTGGTGTGAGAGCTAATTCAATCAAGGAAACACTGCATGTTGGTGAAGGGCATATTGAAGAAGGATTAGCAGAGTGGTTCTTGTGGGAGAACAACTCCATTTGGCTCACTAACTTCACACACCATCAGGCTTCCAAGCAGCTCTCAAGGAAACTCAGTTTTCACACTCTATGCTTAGTGCCCTTTGAGTGCATTATCTAGGAATGAACCTGGTAGAGCATCCCACACAAACGAATGCTCCACATGCGGGTTTCACATGCCACCAACTCCACATTCACAGGCAACTTCAGCGCCACAGCCGTTTTCAGATAGCCCTCAATGCAAAGGCTCTAGACGCAAATATTGGTGTGAGAGCTAATTCAATCAAGGAAACACTGCATGTTGGTGAAGGGCATATTGAAGAAGGATCAGCCGAGTGGTTCTTGTGGGAGAACAACTCCATTTGGCTCACTAACTTCACACACCATCAGGCTTCCAAGCAGCTCTCAAGGAAACTCAGTTTTCACACTCTATGCTTAGTGCCCTTTGTATGGCTAGGACTGAAATGAACCTGGGTAGAGCATCCCACACAAACGAATGCTCCACATGCAGGTTTCACATGCCACCAACTCCACATTCACAGGCAACTTCAGCGCCACAGCCGTTTTCAGATAGCCCTCAATGCAAAGGCTCTAGACGCAAATATTGGTGTGAGAGCTAATTCAATCAAGGAAACACTGCATGTTGGTGAAGG
Organism: Ochotona princeps; assembly: GCF_030435755.1. Lineage (NCBI taxonomy): Eukaryota > Metazoa > Chordata > Mammalia > Lagomorpha > Ochotonidae > Ochotona > Ochotona princeps. The sequence goes on along the minus strand of NW_026701205.1, from coordinate 5,531 downwards.
GCATATTGAAGAAGGATCAGCCGAGTGGTTCTTGTGGGAGAACAACTCCATTTGGCTCACTAACTTCACACACCATCAGGCTTCCAAGCAGCTCTCAAGGAAACTCAGTTTTCACACTCTATGCTTAGTGCCCTTTGTATGGCTAGGACTGAAATGAACCTGGTAGAGCATCCCACACAAACGAATGCTCCACATGCAGGTTTCACATGCCACCAACTCCACATTCACAGGCAACTTCAGCGCCACAGCCGTTTTCAGATAGCCCTCAATGCAAAGGCTCTAGACGCAAATATTGGTGTGAGAGCTAATTCAATCAAGGAAACACTGCATGTTGGTGAAGGGCATATTGAAGAAGGATTAGCAGAGTGGTTCTTGTGGGAGAACAACTCCATTTGGCTCACTAACTTCACACACCATCAGGCTTCCAAGCAGCTCTCAAGGAAACTCAGTTTTCACACTCTATGCTTAGTGCCCTTTGAGTGCATTATCTAGGAATGAACCTGGTAGAGCATCCCACACAAACGAATGCTCCACATGCGGGTTTCACATGCCACCAACTCCACATTCACAGGCAACTTCAGCGCCACAGCCGTTTTCAGATAGCCCTCAATGCAAAGGCTCTAGACGCAAATATTGGTGTGAGAGCTAATTCAATCAAGGAAACACTGCATGTTGGTGAAGGGCATATTGAAGAAGGATCAGCCGAGTGGTTCTTGTGGGAGAACAACTCCATTTGGCTCACTAACTTCACACACCATCAGGCTTCCAAGCAGCTCTCAAGGAAACTCAGTTTTCACACTCTATGCTTAGTGCCCTTTGAGTGCATTATCTAGGAATGAGCCTGGTAGAGCATCCCACACAAACGAATGCTCCACATGCGGGTTTCACATGCCACCAACCCACATTCACAGGCAACTTCAGCGCCACAGCCGTTTTCAGATAGCCCTCAATGCAAAGGCTCTAGACGCAAATATTGGTGTGTGAGAGCTAATTCAATCAAGGAAACACTGCATGTTGGTGAAGGGCATATTGAAGAAGGATCAGCCGAGTGGTTCTTGTGGGAGAACAACTCCATTTGGCTCACTAACTTCACACACCATCAGGCTTCCAAGCAGCTCTCAAGGAAACTCAGTTTTCACACTCTATGTTTAGTGCCCTTTGAATGCATTATCAAGGAATGAACCTGGTAGAGCATCCCACACAAACGAATGCTCCACATGCGGGTTTCACATGCCACCAACTCCACATTCACAGGCAACTTCAGCGCCACAGCCGTTTTCAGATAGCCCTCAATGCAAAGGCTCTAGACGCAAATATTGGTGTGAGAGCTAATTCAATCAAGGAAACACTGCATGTTGGTGAAGGACATATTGAAGAAGGATCAGCCGAGTGGTTCTTGTGGGAGAACAACTCCATTTGGCTCACTAACTTCACACACCATCAGGCTTCCAAGCAGCTCTCAAGGAAACTCAGTTTTCACAGTCTATGCTTAGTGCCCTTTGCGTGCATTATCTAGGAATGAACCTGGTAGAGCATCCCACACAAACGAATGCTCCACATGCGGGTTTCACATGCCACCAACTCCACATTCACAGGCAACTTCAGCGCCACAGCCGTTTTCAGAAAGCCCTCAAAGCAAAGGCTCTAGACGGCAAATATTGGTGTGAGAGCTAATTCAATCAAGGAAACACTGCATGTTGGTGAAGGGCATATTGAAGAAGGATCAGCCGAGTGGTTCTTGTGGGAGAACAACTCCATTTGGCTCACTAACTTCACACACCATCAGGCTTCCAAGCAGCTCTCAAGGAAACTCAGTTTTCTTGCTCTATGCTTAGTGCCCTTTGTATGGCTAGGACTGAAATGAACCTGGTAGAGCATCCCACACAAACGAATGCTCCACATGCAGGTTTCACATGCCACCAACTCCACATTCACAGGCAACTTCAGCGCCACAGCCGTTTTCAGATAGCCCTCAATGCAAAGGCTCTAGACGCAAATATTGGTGTGAGAGCTAATTCAATCAAGGAAACACTGCATGTTGGTGAAGGGCATATTGAAGAAGGATCAGCCGAGTGGTTCTTGTGGGAGAACAACTCCATTTGGCTCACTAACTTCACACACCATCAGGCTTCCAAGCAGCTCTCAAGGAAACTCAGTTTTCACACTCTATGTTTAGTGCCCTTTGAATGCATTATCAAGGAATGAACCTGGTAGAGCATCGCACACAAACGAATGCTCCACATGCGGGTTTCACATGCACCAACTCCACATTCACAGGCAATTTCAGCGCCACAGCCGTTTTCAGATAGCCCTCAATGCAAAGGCTCTAGACGCAAATATTGGTGTGAGAGCTAATTCAATCAAGGAAACACTGCATGTTGGTGAAGGGCATATTGAAGAAGGATTAGCAGAGTGGTTCTTGTGGGAGAACAACTCCATTTGGCTCACTAACTTCACACACCATCAGGCTTCAAGCAGCTCTCAAGGAAACTCAGTTTTCACACTCTATGCTTAGTGCCCTTTGAGTGCATTATCTAGGAATGAACCTGGTAGAGCATCCCACACAAACGAATGCTCCACATGCGGGTTTCACATGCCACCAACTCCACATTCACAGGCAACTTCAGCGCCACAGCCGTTTTCAGATAGCCCTCAATGCAAAGGCTCTAGACGCAAATATTGGTGTGAGAGCTAATTCAATCAAGGAAACACTGCATGTTGGTGAAGGGCATATTGAAGAAGGATCAGCCGAGTGGTTCTTGTGGGAGAACAACTCCATTTGGCTCACTAACTTCACACACCATCAGGCTTCCAAGCAGCTCTCAAGGAAACTCAGTTTTCACACTCTATGCTTAGTGCCCTTTGTAAGGCTAGGACTGAAATGAACCTGGTAGAGCATCCCACACAAACGAATGCTCCACATGCGGGTTTCACATGCCACCAACCCCACATTCACAGGCAACTTCAGCGCCACAGCCGTTTTCAGATAGCCCTCAATGCAAAGGCTCTAGACGCAAATATTGGTGTGAGAGCTAATTCAATCAAGGAAACACTGCATGTTGGTGAAGGGCATATTGAAGAAGGATCAGCCGAGTGGTTCTTGTGGGAGAACAACTCCATTTGGCTCACTAACTTCACACACCATCAGGCTTCCAAGCAGCTCTCAAGGAAACTCAGTTTTCACACTCTATGTTTAGTGCCCTTTGAATGCATTTTCAAGGAATGAACCTGGTAGAGCATCGCACACAAACGAATGCTCCACATGCGGGTTTCACATGCCACCAACTCCACATTCACAGGCAACTTCAGCGCCACAGCCGTTTTCAGATAGCCCTCAATGCAAAGGCTCTAGACGCAAATATTGGTGTGAGAGCTAATTCAATCAAGGAAACACTGCATGTTGGTGAAGGGCATATTGAAGAAGGATCAGCCGAGTGGTTCTTGTGGGAGAACAACTCCATTTGGCTCACTAACTTCACACACCATCAGGCTTCCAAGCAGCTCTCAAGGAAACTCAGTTTTCACACTCTATGCTTAGTGCCCTTTGTAAGGCTAGGACTGAAATGAACCTGGTAGAGCATCCCACACAAACGAATGCTCCACATGCGGGTTTCACATGCCACCAACCCCACATTCACAGGCAACTTCAGCGCCACAGCCGTTTTCAGATAGCCCTCAATGCAAAGGCTCTAGACGCAAATATTGGTGTGAGAGCTAATTCAATCAAGGAAACACTGCATGTTGGTGAAGGGCATATTGAAGAAGGATCAGCCGAGTGGTTCTTGTGGGAGAACAACTCCATTTGGCTCACTAACTTCACACACCATCAGGCTTCCAAGCAGCTCTCAAGGAAACTCAGTTTTCACACTCTATGTTTAGTGCCCTTTGAATGCATTATCAAGGAATGAACCTGGTAGAGCATCGCACACAAACGAATGCTCCACATGCGGGTTTCACATGCCACCAACTCCACATTCACAGGCAACTTCAGCGCCACAGCCGTTTTCAGATAGCCCTCAATGCAAAGGCTCTAGACGCAAATATTGGTGTGAGAGCTAATTCAATCAAGGAAACACTGCATGTTGGTGAAGGGCATATTGAAGAAGGATCAGCCGAGTGGTTCTTGTGGGAGAACAACTCCATTTGGCTCACTAACTTCACACACCATCAGGCTTCCAAGCAGCTCTCAAGGAAACTCAGTTTTCACACTCTATGCTTAGTGCCCTTTGTAAGGCTAGGACTGAAATGAACCTGGTAGAGCATCCCACACAAACGAATGCTCCACATGCGGGTTTCACATGCCACCAACCCCACATTCACAGGCAACTTCAGCGCCACAGCCGTTTTCAGATAGCCCTCAATGCAAAGGCTCTAGACGCAAATATTGGTGTGAGAGCTAATTCAATCAAGGAAACACTGCATGTTGGTGAAGGGCATATTGAAGAAGGATCAGCCGAGTGGTTCTTGTGGGAGAACAACTCCATTTGGCTCACTAACTTCACACACCATCAGGCTTCCAAGCAGCTCTCAAGGAAACTCAGTTTTCACACTCTATGTTTAGTGCCCTTTGAATGCATTATCAAGGAATGAACCTGGTAGAGCATCGCACACAAACGAATGCTCCACATGCGGGTTTCACATGCCACCAACTCCACATTCACAGGCAACTTCAGCGCCACAGCCGTTTTCAGATAGCCCTCAATGCAAAGGCTCTAGACGCAAATATTGGTGTGAGAGCTAATTCAATCAAGGAAACACTGCATGTTGGTGAAGGGCATATTGAAGAAGGATCAGCCGAGTGGTTCTTGTGGGAGAACAACTCCATTTGGCTCACTAACTTCACACACCATCAGGCTTCCAAGCAGCTCTCAAGGAAACTCAGTTTTCACACTCTATGCTTAGTGCCCTTTGTAAGGCTAGGACTGAAATGAACCTGGTAGAGCATCCCACACAAACGAATGCTCCACATGCGGGTCTCACATGCCACCAACTCCACATTCACAGGCAACTTCAGCGCCACAGCCGTTTTCAGATAGCCCTCAATGCAAAGGCTCTAGATGCAAATATTGGTGTGAGAGCTAATTCAATCAAGGAAACACTGCATGTTGGTGAAGGGCATATTGAAGAAGGATCAGCCGAGTGGTTCTTGTGGGAGAACAACTCCATTTGGCTCAACTAACTTCACACACCATCAGGCTTCCAAGCAGCTCTCAAGGAAACTCAGTTTTCACACTCTATGCTTAGTGCCCTTTGAGTGCATTATCTAGGAATGAACCTGGTAGAGCATCCCACACAAACGAATGCTCCACATGCGGGTTTCACATGCCACCAACCCCACATTCACAGGCAACTTCAGCGCCACAGCCGTTTTCAGATAGCCCCTCAATGCAAAGGCTCTAGACGAAATATTGTGTGTGAGAGATAATTCAAATCAAGGAAACACTGCATGTTGGTGAAGGGCATATTGAAGAAGGATCAGCTCTGCAGTGGTTCTTGTGGGAGAACAACTCCATTTGGCTCACTAACTTCCA